>NC_090913.1:4224600-4513600 GCF_040956055.1 Brachionichthys hirsutus
CTTACTTGATTGGTGTGAATTGTCTTATGGCCTGTCGCTCTCCTTTTGAACACGTCATATTAATTTTTCATGTGTATTACGAGGAACACGAAAATGCAGAAAAAACTGTAAACAATGGAATTTAAATGGTGGAAAAATAAAGTTTTTGTTTTACCTCATTTATTTTTTTTATTCCTTATCCACAAAGTAAATATCTGAAATCAGCCCATCTGCAGTTTAAAGGTTTCTAGCTGTGTGTTTGACAAACGTGCTGTTAGTCAGTTTATTTCAGGTTTTAAACTTAGGTGGTAATAAAATGGAAAAACCTGCCACTTTCTGCCGGTATTTGAAATACTTTCTGGATCTACATTAAATATCTGATATAAAAACATGTGCTGGTCCTGGATGTGTGATAAAGGAGATACCGGTAATGACATGTCTCGCGTTCATATCCGTTGGAGTGGGAAGATATGTGGGCCTTGGGTTCTTCCTGGTGCAGAACGATGCCCAACCTAGTGGCCAGAGAATGTAGGCTGTTTATGGATGACGCATTCACTGATGCCAGCCCTCAGTGTGTTGAAGATTTCAGTTTTCATTGACAAACCCGGATTGCTGAAAAGAAAATAAGGTTAAAGTATTAGCCCTGAAGGCCGTTTAAGTATCTTCTCCTGCTTTGTAACATCTTGATTAAGACTCCCAGATTGTCTAGTGACGAGAAAACAAGAATGCACTTTCTGTTGATATTTGCTAACCTTAGTCAACATAGTATGGTCCAGAGTGTGAGGAGCTGCTCTTGGGTAGTTGAATGACATGGGGATTGAGGATGGGCACGGAGAAATGGCTTGCTCGCGCACCTTAGCCCATGTGCCCAATGTAATGCATGAAATTTGTTTCAGCGACCTAGGACAGCTCAGCAGCGCCACAGGCTGATCACATCCATGTATTGATTATGTTATCATCCCATAACCAAGTGGAATTGAACACAAAATCTGGAGCAATAAAATGCCTGCAAAAAGCAGTTGAGAATCATTGAGCCATCAGAAATGACTTTATAATTCAATGTGGAATTTTTCAATTGTTTATAACTCCATCTAGTGATTTAATAGTCTTCCACAACTTTTGGGGGTTATTGAGGTTCTGGTGATGACATTTTAGCCAGTACAAATAGAGCAGTGCAAGTTGCCGGTTATAAACTGTTCATGGGTCCGATACAGAATTATTAAGTGTTTGTGAGTCCTACAGCTGAGGGGAAGAAGCTGTTCTCCTGGTGGGGGGTTCTGGTCCGGATGGACCGTATCCTCCTGCCTGAGGGGAGAGGGTTGACTGTGATCTGACCTGCATGTACTCCGGTTCCTAGATACATGTACAAAGTACACAGCTCAGGGGGCATCCGGTGCTGATAATCCGAGTGTCCGATACCATAGTCCCGGGTGCACATGCTGCCTCCGATCCATCGGGAAGTCAGTGATCCACCTGCAGACGGAGTCGGCCACGTTGACCTGGAGCAGTTCCGGGAGGATGGTGTTGAATGCAGAGCTGAAGTCCACAAACATGATCCTGGCGTAGGTTCCTGGGGAGTCCAGATGCTGCAGGATGAAGTGGAGGGCCAGATTGAATGCATCGTCTACAGTCCTGTTTTCTCTATAGGCGAACTGCAGCGGGTCCAGGAGGGGCGCGGTGAGGGTCTTAAGGTGGTGGAGGACCAGGCGCTCAAAAGACTACAGATGTCAGCGCCACCGGTGTGTAGTCATTAAGTCCTGCGATCCTTGGCTTCTTGGGGACAGGAACAGTGAACTTGAAGCAGGCTGGCACATGACAGGACTCCAGGGAGGTGTTAAGAATGTCCATGAAGACAGGAGTCAGCTCACTGGCACAGTGTTTGAGGGTGGAGGGGGGAACATTGTCCGGCCCCACAGCTTTGCGGGGTTTTTACTTTCCTGATTGCAACCTCTGAAGGCTCTCAAGCATCACAGAGTGGACCAAACAGTAAAGAGGACAACCTTTTGTCAGTGTCTTCAATGAAGGCAAACAAAGAGTCCTGCTTATGCGAATACAGTCAGTTGTGAGTCTAAAGCAGGAGAACTGTTAATAGATGCCATCCTTTTAATATTTTCATCAATATTGCTTTGTTCAGTAACTGAAATTCTGTATTTCATTAATCTAATATTGTTTATTATTTTGCATTAGTGCATATCTGTTAAAAAGAAATCTCATAAAGAAGACATGAATGGTTTTCTTGAGAAGCCGTGAAGACAGTAACTAAACTGTAATGGTAAATGGACTGCATAAAGCGCTTTACATTAGGCCTCACATTCACCCATTCACACACACACATTCACACGCCAGTGGGCGACCGCTGCCATGCCAGGTGCTTCCAGACCCACTGGGAGCAATTTGGGGTTCAGTGTCTTGCCCAAGGACACTTCGACATGCGGACAGTCAGAGCTGGGAATCAAACCACCGACTTTCTGATCACTGGACGACCCACTCTAGTAACTGAGCCACAGCCGCCCTGGCTGTGCTGCTTCCTCCAAGGCAGACAGTAGGAACTTAGAAAATGCTGAAAGTGCAGTGCAGATAAGTGATCACACACAGGAGAGATAAAGAGAGGGGGGGCAGTGGGGCAGAGCGAGAAAGAGAGAGAGGCAGAGAGGCAATGAATTACAGTGGGGCTGTAAGCCAGGACAGCATCTCAGTGGGAAGAAAAAACAAAAACACACTGGATCTTTGCAATGCAGCAGCACTGACGCACTAGAGGTAAGAACCAAAGACCTATATTCCTTTCTTTCTTTCTTGTGGTGCTTTTGGAAGTTGGAGGCATCGGACAAAATACGGATGCATGTGAGCGTGACAGCGAAAAAGAGCAAAACGGGAGTAATAGTTCTTGTCACCACAGACTAGAGAGGATAACCTTATAAAGCAGGTGTTATGCTGCTGCCTTATCCTTAAATGCACGTGTGTGATTGGTGCAAAGCATTCATTAGAGTGAGTTGTCCTGTTTGAGCCACAAGGTTTCATTAAGCTGTGTCATCACATTTTAACAGTGTATTCTAATACTGCAGTCCCCCCCCCCCCCCCCCCCCCCCCCTCCCTCCCTTCCCACACACACTATCGCTTTGCCTCTCTCTCTATCCCAATAGCTTCTCGCACTACGATTCTGCAAGTTGGGGTCATGCAATCTAAATGCACAATATCCTTAGAGGTCATCTAGTCATTTTTTAATAGAGGATCAATAGTCAAGGTTGAACCTTTGTAAAATGCAATTTAATATCACAGAGGTGGCGTCAAATCCCTGCAGTGAAAATCAGAGCTTTCTGTTTTACATTTACTGAGGATAAAATCTGATTTATGCTCTGGTGCTGTGCTCCGAGGACAAGGTCATTCATACTAACACGTCTGGGAGTGTTGAGTAACTTTTACCACCCTCTTACCTGAAATGATCAAAATAAATAAATAATAATCAAAATAGGACATTTAGATCATGGATTTCAGAGGCTAAAAAAAAGGCTAAATGTTCTTAACATGAGACTCGCGTACCAAATCTAGTTTAAACTGCTTTGCTGTGGAGCCAAGTCAAAACCAGTCCTGGAACCCATTTGAGTAAATACTGCCGTGTTTGATTTGTGCATCGGCGTTGACCTTTCAACAACAACTTCCTGTTTGATGCTGAACATTAGCCACCACTCTGCCCCCGTGAAACAGGAACTCACGATATTTACAGTAGTGCTTTGTCTGAGCATAATTAAGTCACTGACCAAACTGGAGGTTGCTGTGGCGAACCGCAGACTTGTGACAAACACCGCCTCTCTGCAGAATGAGCTGAATGCCTTCTGTGCTCGCTTTGAGGCACACAACGGTGCACCAGCACAGAAGTCTTCTCCCCCCTCCCGGCGAACTGGGGGGGGGGGGGACTTGCAGATATCCTCACACCGACCCACAGCTCCAACTTCTTCATAGAGTTTGAAGATGACACAACCGTGGTGGGTCTCATCAGTAACGATCAGCGTCCCCATTATCTATCTGTGGAGGCAGGGCACAGGGAGTGTCTGGAGTAAATCAGAGAATGAGATCACACGAAGGGCAGTAGATAGTGTGAAGGGATACTAACCGAATACGTACAGGCGCAGGCAATTACTTCATGGGTAAAAATCTACTCCACAGTAGGTAGTTTTCTGTAATCCCAAATAATAAAAGTTTCCAAATCAAGGTAAATGGATTGGCAACATTGTTATGGTATGATTTATGTTTTGCATGTAGCACATGAGCAGGCATTCATTTTATATGAATCGTTTTTTTTATTAGGCACCATGACTGTTGGATTGAAGCTGGTGATGTTGCTGTTGATGCTGCTGACTTGTTGGCAACTGGCGTCATCCAAAGAAGGGAAATCCACAAAGAAAGGAAAGAAAGGGAAGCAAGTTGTCTGTCCATCGTAAGTAAATATACACGTTTTCTTGGAATACAAACTTTCTTAAAATGTTTCCATTATTGCTGGTCGTTCACCGCCGAGTTTATGTTTTCGCCGGCGCTTCTCTGTCCGCCCGGCTGTTAGCAAGATATGTCAAAAGGTTCTGGATGGAGCTTGATAAAAACAATTTCAGGAAAGGTTGGGAATGTTACCAGGAACAGATGATTACATCTTGGTGATGATCCAGAAGAGATCCTGGATTCTGGATCAGTTTGACATTTTCTGTAACATTGGCGCCAATTAAGCTTCAAAATGTGTCCATCAATATCTCGGTTGATTATTGACCAATGTTGATGGAATTTGACACAGTCATGTAGGGTGGGGGCCTCTATCTCACCACCGAATTTCATCTGGAGTGCAGCGGACCCTGCCTCTCGCTCAATGGCAGCTGGCACAGCCGATGGACCCGAAATAAACGCTTGGTTTTCTGATATTCTACATTTATTCGTTTGACAGTCAGTTGTCTCCTGAAGACTTGGCCCAAGTTCCAGCTAACTCCACCTCCAACATCTTGAACCGTCTGTTGGTCAGTTATGACCCGAGAATAAGACCCAACTTTCAAGGTAATGCTACAATCTAGAAATGGACTGAGAAAGCCTGTGCAATAGCGTCAGCTTCCAAATAAGAATGCATTTACCATTACAGGAAGTAAGAATGTTTTGCATGCACAGGTTTATTAGCATATTAAAATCATTGTGGGTACACACAGGTTGGTCACAAATGATTGCATTCTGTTTTGACACATATAACGATCCAATTCCTTTTTTGTTTTTGGAAGGGTTGAAAGTAATGCAAAAATGTCATCATAAAATTCGGATTCCCCAAAGACAGAGACAGCCGATAGCAGCAACAACACAGTTGACCAGAAATAAAGCAATGTTCCGCAATGGAGCTCAAATTCAACCCCCAACAACGCTGTAAACCAAAGAGAAATGTGCCTCATTTCTGACAAAGTGCACAAAACAACGAAGGAAAATGCTTCAGCTGTGTCTTCCTCATTCTGTGTGACCAAACGTCGCTCCACAACACACTGCAGCACTGCTTGCTGCACATGCACGCTCCCTCTTACTGATGCCACACATGCAGCCATTCTGAATAACACCGATAACTCAGGGGTCAGAAACGTATGCTTCGATCAGAATGTCAGTGTCAACATTACATTTTCAGTAAGATGTTAGTAATGAATTGGTTGTCAATGAAAGTAAAAAAAAAAAAAAGAATCTGGGAATTCCATCAGGCACAAACAAATCTGAACGTAAACGCTTTTCAAGTGTTGCTACGAGTTACTTGTACTCTTATGTTTTATATTTCCCTCCATACGGTAATATAAGTTGCCCTTATATTCCCTCAAGGTTCTCTTATGTATGTTTGTATTTCAGGCATCCCTGTTGAGTCCAGGGTGAACATCTTTATCAACAGCTTTGGGTCCATCCAGGAGACAACAATGGTGATGCACACACACGCACACACACACACACACACAAAATGATATAATAAATGATATGCAGTGTTAATGTAAAATATAAAATGTGGTTTTAACTATAAGTTTTACCTTTACGGAGACACCTTATACCGTATTTGTACCATTACACATACACTTACATAAACTTAGATATAATTGTAATCCTCTGGAAGGCTTTGTGTTCTTGACAGCAACCTTCTGTTTGAGGATTGTACATATCGTTGATGTACTCTGCTCATACTGGCGAGCCAAATCACTTACGCGGACACCACGGTCACGTTGATGGATAATTTAATGCATCATCTCCCATCGTCATCATGCGTCTTTTCAGCTCACTGCCATCCTAACGTTTCTTTGGACCCATCACAAGCAATACTCACAGGTGCAGCCACTGAACGAGCAAAGTGCGGCGCAGCGCTCGGCTCTTTAGCAGCAGCATCTGGAAGTTGCTTGTGTTTTAAAGCAAACATTTTGCTCGCAGTATTTGCTCATGTACTCGGAACAATCGTACGCCAAGGTATTACTGTGCGTATTACTATTACTATACTAGCACGTTGGCACAGTGGTAAGCGCTGTTGCTTCACAAGTGGTTACCGTATAAAGAATAAATAATTATTTGGCAATTATAAGTGAGATAAAAGTTTGAAACAATTAGGATGTCAGACCGACACCTTTGAACAGCCCTTCTCATGATTCTGATCTTGATGAAAACACGGTTATTTTAGTATATTTGAGGAAAGAGGCCATTTCCCTATAGAGCTATAAATACAAAAGCATTAATGGCAGTGATATTGGCAGGAAGCAGATGAATAGCAGCAGCGCCGGGAGACCTGGCTACACTTGCAATAAGACAATGTCTCTCCCTGCAGGATTACAGAGTGAACATATTTCTACGTCAAAGATGGAACGACCCACGTCTACGACTTCCGACTGACTTTAAGAGTGAGGCCCTGACTGTTGACCCCAACATGTTTCAGTGCTTGTGGAAACCAGACCTCTTCTTTGCCAATGAGAAAAATGCAAACTTCCACGATGTCACACAGGATAACATTCTGCTCTTCATCTTCAGAAATGGCGATGTCTTGATCAGTATGAGGTAAGCGGTCAAAATAAACGATTCAATAATCTTAATCTACACAGACCTCGTAATTAGATTTACACATTGTGATGTGGATCATACCAAAATTCCACAAGAAGATGAGTTCACAATTGTCTCATCTTCGAGCGCTTATCTGCCTTGTGGGTCACGGCTCTGCTCAGAGCCGATGTGCTAGAGAACCCGGAGAGAATCCATGCAGACAGAAAGAGAACATACAAACTCCACACACAAGGGGATTGAACCCAGAACCTCCTTGCTGCGAGGCAACAACGTTACCCACTGCCCCACCATGCCGACAGGATTCGTATCCATACAAAGAAAAATACTACCATGTTGGCAAATTACTTAAGACAAATAAATATTTAGATTTCAAATAATAACATGTGTAGGTTCTAAAATTGTTAACTTCTTTTTTTTTCTTCAAATGGCGCTGTGAGTTTCACCATTTTTTGGTTGTGTGTATTTTTATGTTTAGGCTGTCAGTAACGTTGTCTTGTCCACTGGATCTTACTCTCTTCCCAATGGATACACAGCTGTGTAAGATGCAGCTGGAGAGCTGTGAGTACACACACATATATATAATATACACACAGTGGTGTGAAAAACTATTTGCTTCCATCCCAATTTCTTAGTTGTGTTTATTTAGTTTAGTTGTTTACATTGTCACATATAAATGTTTCAGATTATCAAACAAATGAGTCAAAGATTAAATTAAACAAAAAAAGATTTTAGCCCTTTAAAAAAAAAAGTGATTTCCCCCTAAACCTAATGCTCTGGTGAAATTGGCCTAACTAAACTAAACTAAACTGATCAGAACTAATGCAGTGCCAGGTGAACATCCTGGTCTATAATCATGCTGAGCCTGAGTAGCAGTAGCCTATTCCTACCAAAGTTAAACTTGCATTTCAATGACATTATTATATTCCCAAGCACATTGTATATTTACAGTATATCACAATCATCACCCATTTTCCCAGAAGGGGGGAAAACAGAGATAATTGCAGAGAACAAGATCTCGTAAATAAAAACCAGTTCATGTAATGTTTAATAATTAATACACACTCCATTTGTTGTTTTTAGTTGGCTATACCACCAGTGATCTTGTGTTCATGTGGCAGTCTGACCCAGTTCAGATGGATGAGATTGCTCTTCCTCAGTTTGACATCAAACAAGAAGACATCAAATATGGAAACTGCACAAAGTACTACCAGGGAACAGGTTAGTCATCATTGGTTATTCAACAATGCATGTAGGGTAGAGGTGAGTTCCTGGACAGTGTGTGGCGTAGTGATCAGCATCAAATGCACAGATACAGAATGGCCCATAGGCGCTCAACCGGATTTAGACCAGGGGAACGTGAAAGCCAATCAGTCGCGTCAATGTTACCCTAAATTCCACGCATGCACTAGAAAGAGCCCAGGGCCAAGGAGATGAGGTACATACATACTAGGAGTGCACAGAAATCTTATTTATATGTATATAATTACCTTTCTTATATTTAATTTTTTTTTATCGTTGCCATCTTGTTTTTAATTGCATGTACGATTTGGTAAATAAAATGAAAGAGTTGTGATTTACACCCAAAATAATGTCCATACATTTGTTTGATCTATATTTTTACATTCCTTAATCATAAAAACTCACATCTAGCAATTAGATGCACACGGATATTATTATTAGTTTACACACTTTCAGTAATGGTCGTTTCTTCTGGATATAGATCCATAGCTCTTGAAGAGACAACAAATCTGTTTGTACACTACTAATTCCACAGTGTCTCGGTAAAGGCGGCAGAAACAGAACCTCTTTTGTGGAGGAGCATTATTCAAAGTGTCCAAAAACCAAATTGTCTTATTGTGAAAATTTAACCCAATTCCAACTGGATCTGTTTTATCAGATATTAAAGATAGAACTAGTGAATACAGGATGACACATAGAACGGGAGAACCTGAAAGTACCGACAGAACAGAGAGGATGTTCTGGCAGACATCTGTCCAAAGAGGCAGGAGCTGATTGGGTGGGATGTGTAACAGGTGTGTCTCGTTCAGTTCAACGATGCCTCCGCAGCTGTGCAGGGCAGAAATCAACCTGCAGCAAAGGTCACCATAGCAACCCTCACAAATGGGGTTTTAATGCTAATATTTAAGATTTCTTCCTGATGTCATTATGGATTTGATCCAGAAGACGTTTTGCATGATAGTTCATAATGGACCCCTTTATGACTCTGATTTCTGGTGAGTGAATTGAATGCATATTTTACAAGATATATATATATATATTTTTTTTTTTTAAAGCCTCAATTATAAGTAAATGGGAAAATCCGGAATCCCGACAGTATCCACATTCTGGATCCAATCCGGATGACATTTGGTGTTAAGATAGAGGTCCCCACCCTAAATGACTGTGCCAAATTCCATAAACATCGGTGAATAATCAGCCGAGATGTTGAGACAGACAGACAGACAGACGCAGGTGAAAACACAACCTCCTTGGCGGTGGTAACAAAGCAAGGACACAAAGCTGGAAGAAAACAGGTGCAATGTAGCAGACTGTTCTTGAGACAGTGGTTGTTTCATGTTCTGTAAATGTTGTAATTCATAAATACACATTCTCTGTCTTTTTTAGGATACTATACCTGCGTGGAAGTGATCTTCACGTTGCGTCGGCAGGTTGGCTTCTACTTGATGGGAGTTTATGCACCAACTCTATTGATTGTTGTGTTGTCTTGGTTATCGTTCTGGATCAACCCCGATGCTTCAGCTGCCCGGGTACCATTGGGTGAGTAAATATTTAACACTTCACAAGACAATACAGGGAGGATGTGGTGGAATTAAGCTGGTGTGGTTGCACATGATCTGCGATTTTGAGGCTGATGGGATGGACAGTGGACCCGCGGTTATCAAACAACTCAGCGGTCAGCAACTCGACCAAAAAATTCCAGTTGAACACATTTTCGGATTTTGAACACACGAGTCGAGCTGAGGCAAAAGGAACACACGTGCAAGAAAGGTCGAGTCTCCCCGAGTCGATCTGCCATAAAAGAAAGACACACGTCTTGTATTGAGCAGATTTTACACTTTACATGTGCGTTTTTTTCCGCTTTAAAGGCACCAGTAATACTACCGGAAAAGAAAAGAGGAAAGTAGTGAGAACAACTGTTAATTAATTAAATTAAATAAGTGTTCTTGCCTTGGATCTTTGCAGCGCAATATGGCGAAAGCGAAGATTTAGATGTAGCAACTGCAGAGGAAGATTCCTCTGAGCGAAAGAGAAAGAGAAGGGGCCAAAAACCCCAGAAGGACAGTTACCCAGTCATTTTATGGAGGGGGACTCCCTTTCAAGGGGATACCACTTACCCCCCTTCACATCCATCCACATTCTGTATGTCATCACAGTGAAGCCAAGAAGGTATGGAAATTATACAGAATTGGGTTAAATCTGCTTTTATTATGATTTTCTTTTTACTACTATTTGTATTATCTGTAGTTTAGATACACGTCTTTACATATTAATATAACTGTAGGCATGTAAATGGAAATTTACCTGGTGCTTAGGAACAGATTCATCTAGTTTCCATTATTTCTTATCAGAAATATAGCTTCGGCTTTCAAACAGATTGGTTTCGTTTTATTGAACGAATTAGGTTCGATAACTAAAATTCCACTGTATTGCCAAATGTTGGAAAATTTAGAGTGAAATGAACCTTCCAGTCTCGGGGGTGGGGGGGGGGGGGGGGGGGGGACACCGATAAACATTCCAATCAGGAGAGACCACAGAGAAGCAATGAGACATTTGATATAATAAGGTAAAAAGAGACTCCCCCCTGAAAAGCCGAGATGTCGGTGTCGGTGAGGGGTAGAGCCTGAATTTGTGAAGGGGCCTTAGGATAAGGTTGGTGGAGGCAGAGGCGGGGTGAGTATGATGTTGATGATGATGATGCTGCCGATGATGTCACTGGGTGTCAAATGGATCCAAACAGTCCCATATTCATGTGTCATCGTCTGTGTTTCTAGGTATTTTATCAGTCCTCTCTTTGTCCAGTGAGAGTATGTTATTGGCATCAGAGCTACCGAAGGTGTCCTATGTGAAGGCCATTGATATTTGGCTCATTGCCTGTTTGCTCTTTGGATTTTCATCCCTGGTGGAATACGCCGGGGTACAGGTCAGTTGTTGGTGCATATACTGTACACGTTCACAGTACGCGTTTGTATTTTGTGTGTCTACCTTCGGAAAAGAGTCTGAGCTCACAATGAAAGCAACATCAAAGTTCTGTTTTTTTCATCATCAGGAGATCTAGAATGGTTGATGATAATTACTTTGTTTAAAACATTAATTTGCTACAGTATACTGTATTTGCTCATACAGTACAACATGCATTACAGGTGTGAATTATAACACCCGAATGGTAAAAAGAGATTGGGGCTAAGGCCACAAAAAAAAAACAGTCGAAACTTTTTAAATGGTAAATTGACAACGAAATGACAGGGATCGGAATAGGAATAAGAACTGTTTTCTGTGGTATTGAAGTAACAGGAAGCCGTGTCTGTATAAAAATAGCATAATAGAATGTGCAAGTCAAGACTGGTCAATGAATCAGCTACTCAACTGCGTTTTGTAGACATTTTTATCCACAAGGAATCGCTTGTTTTACTTCCTGTTTATACCACTGCAGCTCAAATGGATGTGGAATAGAAGAGTTTACATTCGACTTTAGGTGTTTAAATACACATATATTTGGATATCTAGAATGCCTACCACCCACAAACTATGAAACAAAGCCACGCAATAACTTATTATGAGCTGCTTGTCCTACATTGTAAGATAATTTTCTTCAATAAAACATATTTGACAAAAAAAGAAAGGTGTCATGCATTAAAGAAGAAATACTTTTGGAAATAAATTAATACATGACACTGAATACATGTATATTGCTGATAGTTCATCTAGTAATTTATAAATTACTTTATACTCTGTACATAAGTAATATTTACATAGCTTTTACAAAAAATACTTAAAGCTGAATTCACCAAATAAATTTTCTTAACAGTATATACTAGTTATATATCATGATGATTACCTGCTAATTGCATTTACCTGCTTCCTCCTTCCATCTCCTTCTGTATTTGTCCCCTCTGTCATCCTCTAGGTGGTACTTAACAGTCCCACACTGATCGAAGAAGAGAAGGCCAAAATGGCCACCAAGGAAAATGCTTTAAAAGAGAAAGAAGAGAAGAAGTCAACCAGTAAAACTAATAATACAGTGAATGGGACAGGAGGAACGCCGTTGCATATCAACACTCTGCAGGTAAACACAAGTTGGATAAATGTAATGTTTTCTAAGATCAAATTATTGTAAGATCATTCTCTGAATGTAGAATGGGAGTTAGAGCTCTATCAGGAATGGTAGTTAGAGCGCTATCAGGCTCTTCTCCCAAGGAACCGTCTTCCAGTTTCATTCCAGGGGCGGACACCCTCCGGACGTCTAAGAGTAGGCTTGAAACATGCCTTTTAATCAAGGTTATAGTTAAGGCTACCTTCTTTAGTCATGTTGCTGTAGCATAGCGAGGAGACACAGGGCTCCTCTTCCCTCCTCTTCCTCTTCTCTACGCATCCATCTCGCATTTGTTCATTTCACTAACTGGACTTCTTCCAGTTAGTGTTCTTTGTGCTTTCTCGTCGCACAGGTTGCCGTAGAACGATCGACAGCTGGGATGATGGTGGACTCCCTCTGACATCTTCATCATCATCACCATCATCATCAATACATTTAACATTACCAATACTTCTGTTATTATCTCAATCAATATAATTCCTCTCAGTGTTGCTATTGTAGAGATTATTATAACTAGAAGATGTCTTTGCTTAATCCAGCAAAGTTAAATGAAAGGCTGCATTTCCCTTTATTCAGGCTCTGTTCTTTTTACAGGTGGTAGAAACTCGTAAGAAAGTTTGCACATCCAAGTCGGACCTCCGCGCCAATGACTTCAGCATTGTGGGATCTTTACCTCGAGACTTTGAACTTTCCAACTTTGACTGTTATGGTAAGCCCATTGAAGTGACGGGGGGCCACAAGTATCAGAACAAAGCCAAAAAGAAACCTCCACCACCCAAACCTGTCATACCTGCTGCCGCCAAGCGCATTGACCTTTACGCAAGAGCCCTCTTCCCATTCTCCTTCTTCTTCTTCAATGTCGTCTACTGGTCTGTATATCTGTGAGAAGGAGAGGAGGAGACCAGGTTTACAAATGAAGAGCTTTTTATCCTGTTATGTGTCACCATAAACCAAATTGAAATGCTTAATATATGTACGTACTGGAAAGATTTAGGACGTCCAGTATTACAGAGCTATGTTTGCTAATCTTCAGATACTACTGGGATCTCTGGGAGTAACGCTACAAACATTTGGGGCCCCTTTAAGTCCAGGCACTGCATGTGTGACTTTAAACCTTGCTCGTAGCTAGAAATAATATGCTGTCCATAGAAATCAATGCTTTCGCTGGGATGTACCAGACTCCAAAATGATCAATAATAACTAAATTTGAAAAAAATTATATTGTGTGCATAGAATGAATGCACTGGACAATAAATAAAACATTTCAAATCAAAATCTGTGCTTTCATCATTCTTGTGTTAAAATCACTTTCTCTTTGAAGAGGGTGAGCATTTATGATAAAATAAGCAACCTATCAGTGTGTTTTATTGAAACATCCTAATGTTGTGTGATAATGAAATTTTTTATGATTGAAATTGAGGAAAATAAAATGTTAATGGGGAGTTCAGTTGGCTAGCTAGCAGCGGTGTTATCATGGCGAGTAAACCAAGTTCCAGTTGGTAAAGTAAACATGTTTAAATACTGAAAAAAACTGAAAAAAAAAAAAAAATTACAAATTCTTTTATTAAAGAAGTACATGTTGGCACTTTGGGCTTGAGTATATTGTAAAGTGGTTGGCATCATGAAAAGGTTTGCCTACCCCTGCTCAAAACTATTCTGGATTTTTTTATATATGTAATTGCGAATGTTAAATCAATATAGTTTAGAACAATTTGGGATGAGGGAGAGAAAAACAGAATAATGCCTCATGTTTGCAAAATCTCAAAGTTTATCTGGCGGAACCAAATAAGTTGCACATCAGTGATCAAACTACAGCAGAGCTCAAGCAACTTTCTCCTCTTCTTTGTGGAGCTTACTTCTTCATCCTTATTGCCGATACATTGAGTGACAGATGTTGTTCTTCACAAGGTCAAGTGGACATGATAAAAAAGGAGAGCTATATTGATCAGCTATTAAGAGAAGACTGCAGAACTGCTGCCGAATCCCAATTGGTACAACAGTGTTTCTTGAACTGTCATCACCATAAATCAACTTTCACACAAGTTTAAATATGTATTTTGGGAAAGCTTTATCAATAATCTTTATTTTAAAGAAGAAGAAAAAACCACTGACCACTGCACCATGACAAATGACGGCGTGATTCCTACAGCCCACAGGAAGGAGGGGTTATACATGAAAGAGACTTGGACTGAGTGGCTGTGGGGTCAGCAAGGTTTCCTGGGTTGATGGTGTGCTGGGAACTAGAGGTGAGGCAGCGAGGCAGATGCTCGGCCCTTCTGTAAATCCTTTGGTCAGTTTCTAAAGCTCGGGGCAGCAGAACAGAGGAGCTGCATCATCCATCACCCTGTCACCACTGCGAATACGAAGGACCTTTCTCCGGCCCCTCACCTGCTGGTCAGTGGACACTTTTATTCAGGCCCAGCAACGAGGAGTTAAACTGAAGGACAAACGTGGGCAAAGCGCCGCATACCAACAGCAGTTGCAGACCTCGCTCTGAACAAAAGCCATCTGACCAAATGTCCCTTCTACTTTGAGTAAAAATCACGGCCTGATCTGAATGCTGCATACAATATTCCTATACAAACAGGTTTCCACTCGGATCCACAAGCTCTTGAATAATGATCCTCAAAAGCACCACATTTTCAAGATGAATGTAATTCTTGCAAAAATAACACGACATTTTATTGAGGTTTCTTTTGACAATTATAATGCTGTCTGTTGTGTATAAAAAGCATGCAAAGTAAAATATTAGACACTTAGAAAAGAAAAGTAAAAAAAACAGTAAAAGCAAGCGGTGAATTTGTGTACATGGAGCTTTGAAAGGGTGGGGTTGAGAAACTTGCAACCCCCCTGCAGCCCTGAAGAGCTTCGGTGGAGCCAAACCTGGGCCAGCAGGTCAACCCGAGATTAAATTCTCAAAAATTCAAAGGTCAGGAGCAAAGAATATGAGATCAGCCTTCCTCTTAGCTACAAGGCTTGTTCACTGACTATAACTATCCAGCTATTTCAGAGTAATATAAAAAGGATTTCCCTCAGTCCACCGCTAGGGGGAGCAGAGATAAACAAGGGCTCCATGTTGGAAAGAGCGCCTGCAGCATCCATGAATAGCAGGATCAATCCTTTGTGAGAACGTCGCTGTGCTGAACAGGGAGTATTTACACCAACAGGCTATTGATTAGTGATCAGTTCAGCATGGAGACGATGCGATTGGTTGAGAGGGGAATTCACAGAGCTGTCAATAAGCAGTGTCAGAGCTATGAAGCTCTCTGATGATGATGTTTTGTATTACTATGGGAGAACTGATGCACTGCTGAACAAGGTATTCTTGCCATGTGATGCTGTTGTATGTTCTGATCCAAACTGTGAAGATAGAGTCCACTACAGTAATCTTTGTGTCATGTATGATGCTATAGTAGATAGCTTATGTACGGCTGGCAGCACCTTAGCTAACTATAGGTCTCACGGTAAAACAGGCAAACCAGGCTGGCACAAACATGTAGCTCCTCACCTTGCTGCAGCCAGGGACGCTCACAGAGAGTGGGTTCAGGCAGGCAGGCCCAGGCAGGGGCCTGTTCTGGACCATAGAAAACTGACTCATGCCAGGTACAAATCGGCCATTCGTTATATCACCAGGCAGGAACGACTGATGAGGGCTGACTCTTTGGCTGAGAAGCTTCTCAGCTGTAATGTAACTGGGTTCTGGAAGGAGGTGAAGTCCTTGAATCGGGGAAGTGTGGCCCTGCCGTGTTCTGTTGAGGGAGTCACTGGATCGGATAATATAGCTGAGCTGTGGAGGCAGCACTACTCTGCTATCTTTAATTGTGTTGACAGTGTCCCCTTTCAGGTAGGGAGCGTCCCTGACAGCGAGGTGGTGGGGGTCACAGCTACTGAGGTGCGTGAAGCAATAGATAAACTGGCAGATAACAAAGCTGATGGTCCAGATAGAATCACTGCAGAGCACCTAAAGTATGCTAGCCCGAGGGTCTCTGTCCTGCTTGCGTTATGTTTTACAGGCTTATTGTCGCGTGGGCTGCTGCCTGACTCCATGTTGCATGTCACGCTGGTGCCAGTGATTAAGGATAAGACAGGCAAGGTGGGGAGCCTGGATAACTACCGGCCGATTGCTCTTGCTAGTGTAATTTCTAAGGTCTTAGAAAAAATCTTATTGATTCGCTTAAGACCTTTTCTTAACACTACCGACAATCAATTTGGGTTTAAAACCAAGCATGGTACTGACATGTGTATTTATGGTCTGAAAGAAGTGATTGACATGTATAAGGCTAAAGACTCCTCTGTATTGGTGGGCTTCATCGATGCCTCTAAGGCATTTGACCGTGTGAACCATCGGAAGCTGTTCCTGAAGCTGAGGGAGAGAGCTGTGCCAAACTGGCTTCTTAGAATCCTGGCATATTGGTATGCGAATCAGACCATGCAGGTTAGGTGGGGTAATGGGGTCTCTCCTCCTTTTACTGTGGGGAACGGTGTCCGCCAGGGTGGGCTTCTTTTGCCGGTACTTTTTAACTTCTACATGCATGATCTTTCTGTGCATACATCTGTACTGGATGTATGCTTGGTGACACCTTGATCAATCACTTCATATATGCTGATGACCTGGCCATATTGTCACCGAGCAGTGCTGGCTTCCAGCAGCTCCTGGACATATGCACTGGCTATGGTATCAGGTTTGATGTAAAGTATAATGCCAAGAAGAGTGCCGTCATGGTTTGCAGAACGAGAGAGGATAAGGGTTTGGACTTCCCAAGATTTTATCTGTCCGGGCAAGTGCTGTCTGTCTGCAGCAGAACTAAATATCTGGGCCACATCATCAATGACCAGCTGGGAGATGATGATGACATGTATAGACAGCGGCGGATGCTGTATGCGCAGGCCAACATGCTGAAGAAGACATTTAGTTTTTGCTCTGAAGCGGTCAAAGTCACCCTCTTCAGGGCCTTTTGTACGCCGCTCTATACTGCCCCCTTGTGGATCAAGTACAAACAGGCCAGCATGCAGAAGTTGAGGGTGGCATACAATGACTGCATGCGGATACTTCTCAGGAAGCCAAGATGGTCCAGCGCCAGTGAGATGTTCTGTGTTGTCGGGGTTAACACCCTTAATGCTCAGCTGAGGCACCTGTCATACAGGTTTATATGTCGGCTGCATGACTCAGGGAATGACATCATCAGAACACTGACTCAGCCAAGCCTAAGTGCTGTGAAGTTTAACTCAGGTATTTGGTGTCATTGGTACCTGATGTTATTATAGGATTACTGTGTTTACTATGTAAACGTTGTAAATGTTGTAAATGTTATGTGTGCTTTTTAATTGGACCATTGTGTCTGCAAATAAAGATTTGATTGATTGATTGATTGATTGGTTGATATAGGCTTAATGCAAAGATGTTGCTCCTCAAACTATCAAAAAACAAGAAAACAAACATACAAAATATAATAATAATAATAACAATAAATTTTAATTAAAGGCACCTTTCTAGGCACTAAAGGACACCACAAATACACACACACAACAATAACACATCTAGAATAAGAAATTAACTGTACAGGAATTAGTGAAACGGGAATAAACACACACACACAACAATAACACATCTAGAATAAGAAATTAACTGTACAGGAAATAAATTCAGAAAGTTATATGGAATCAGGCTGCCGTTTCACTTTCTTGATTGACCGGCTCTTTGACCGCTGACTTTTCCTTTTTAATCCGCAGCCATTTTTGGTAGCGACAGTCACCTCCAGGCCCCGATTCACCATATCTTTTCCATTTAAGAGATCGAGTTTCTCCCGATGCAGCCGGTTACACTCATTGCTCGATGATTTAAGCTCAGCACGGAGATCAGCGAACAATGCAGTGAGCCGCTCAAACGCTGCTTCCTTCTCCACCTTCAGTGCTGCCTGGGCAACAGTCACTTGTTCAGCCAGCTTCACCTGATAATGATAAATATGAGGAATATATTTATGAGATAGAATGTTAGAGTACAAGTACAGTAGTATGTATTACAGTACAAGTACAGTCAAACAGTGGCATGTATTACAGTACAAGTACAGTCAAACAGTAGCATGTATTACAGTACAAGTACAGTCAAACAGTAGCGTGTATTACAGTACAAGTACAGTCAAACAGTAGTGTGTATTACAGTACAAGTACAGTCAAACATCCTGTCTAAGAGGAGCATTTCTAAAAAGGGGTTGATCCGGAGAGAGTCGTGATGACTATCTCCGTTTCTGCTCCCCTGAAAGGTGTATTTTTAGGGCCTTTTTGAAGGAGGCCAAAGAGGTGCATGTTTTGAGGGCAGGAGTCAAACAGTTACACCCTTAGGGGGCAGTATTCTAATGCATACCTTCTCATTTTCAGAGCGAAGTCTTTCCTTCTCTGCCTCTTCTGAGAGACTGAGTTTCTCCCGATGCAGCCGGTTACACTCATTGCTCGATGATTTAAGCTCAGCACGGAGATCAGCGAACAATGCAGTGAGCCGCTCAAACGCTGCTTCCTTCTCCACCTTCAGTGCTGCCTGGGCAACAGTCACTTGTTCAGCCAGCTTCACCTGATAATGATAAATATGAGGAATATATTTATGAGATAGATTGTTAGAGTACAAGTGCAGTAGTATGTATTACAGTACAAGTACAGTCAAACAGTAGCATGTATTACAGTACAAGTACAGTCAAACAGTAGCATGTATTACAGTACAAGTACAGTCAAACATCCTGTCTAAAAGGAGCATTTCTAAAAAGGGGTTGATCCGGAGAGAGTCGTGATGACTATCTCCGTTTCTGCCCCCCTGAAAGGTGTATTTTTAGGGCCTTTTTGAAGGAGGCCAAAGAGGTGCATGTTTTGAGGGCAGGAGTCAAACAGTTACACCCTTAGGGGGCAGTATTCTAATGCATACCTTCTCATTTTCGTAGTGAAGTCTTTCCTTCTCTGCCTCTTCTGAGAGACTGAGTTTCTCCCGATGCAGCCGGTTACACTCATTGCTCGATGATTTAAGCTCAGCACGGAGATCAGAGAACAATGCAGTGAGCCGCTCAAACGCTGCTTCCTTCTCCACCTTCAGTGCTGCCTGGGCAACAGTCACTTGTTCAGCCAGCTTCACCTGATAATGATAAATATGAGGAATATATTTATAAGATAGAATGTTAGAGTACAAGTACAGTAGTATGTATTACAGTACAAGTACAGTCAAACAGTGGCATGTATTACAGTACAAGTACAGTCAAACAGTAGCGTGTATTACAGTACAAGTACAGTCAAACAATAGTATGCATTACAGTACAAGTACAGTCAAAAAGTAGCATGTATTACAGTACAAGTACAGTCAAACAGTAGTGTGTATTACAGTACAAGTACAGTCAAACAGTAGCGTGTATTACAGTACAAGTACAGTCAAACAGTAGCGTGTATTACAGTACAAGTACAGTCAAACAGTAGTGTGTATTACAGTACAAGTACAGTCAAACAGTAGTGTGTATTACAGTACAAGTACAGTCAAACATCCTGTCTAAGAGGAGCATTTCTAAAAAGGGGTTGATCCGGAGAGAGTCGTGATGACTATCTCCGTTTCTGTCCCCCTGAAAGGTGTATTTTTAGGGCCTTTTTGAAGGAGGCCAAAGAGGTGCATGTTTTGAGGGCAGGAGTCAAACAGTTACACCCTTAGGGGGCAGTATTCTAATGCAGGGGTCTCCAACCACCGGGCCGCGGCCCGGTACCGGTCCGTGAGGCATTTGTTACCGGGCCGCAAAGAAAGAACAACTCATGTATACAATTTCCGTTGTATCGATTATTAGCGTCTAAAAGGTGTTTTATTTTGAAAAACGACCGGATTTTCTCCAACGTAACAATCGCGTCTTGATACGTTGCTAAAAAAAAAACAAAGCCGTTAATAAAAAGAAACAAAAGTCTTTGGAGAGCTTCTTTGTTAAGGAGAAAAGTCTTACTGAGGAGGAAGAAGAGGAGCCGACGACCTCCAAGAAGAGAAACCAGGACTAAGACTTAAAACTCGGGTTAATACCGAGCGAATTAATACGGAGCGAATCAGCTGTTAATACAGCTGATTCGCTCCGTTAACGAGCAATGAAGGGTTCAAACCTGCTTCGGCACATTGAGACCAGAACCCGGATTAAAATACAAGAACCCGGATTAAAAGACAAGAATGTGGAATTTATGAAACAAAAAATCATGAAGGACAGAAGTAATTATTGGGACCACAATTTATGGTGAGTAGATATTGATATTAAATATTTAATTACGCCCCCCCCCCCCCCCCGATCCGCGAAAAACATTCACGGCATGAAACCGGTTGGGGACCGCTGTTAATGCCTACCTTCTCATTTTCGTGCTGACGTCTGGCTTTCTCCGCCTCTGCCAAGAGATCGAGTTTCTCCCGATGGAGCCGGTCGCAGTCATCCTCCGATGATTTCAGCGCAGCGCGGAGTTTATCGATCCCTTTGCTGGATCTCTGGAAATCCGCTTCCCTGGACGCCTCCAGCCATTCCACAGTGTCCGAATTCAGTTCTTGTTGTTCGACGTGCTCCGCTTCGAGCGTCTGGTACGCCGTACGCAGCGCCTGGAAGTCCAATCGCTCACGTTTCAGCTGCAACTCCAGCTCCCGCTTCTCTGCAGCCATCTCCCGCAGTTGTCTGAAGGGATTGCAGTCAGAGTCGGAGGTCCGCTGGGTCGCAGTTCCACGCTGTGGCTTCATTTGAGAGTTCTTGTACATCCTATCTTTCACTGTTGTCATTTGGAGAAGGTCTGAATCTTGCATCACAAAGCACTTGCTTTTATACCTCGGGCCTAGATCAAAGCAGGGGCTTGCTTTAATGTCCCGACAGCCAAGGAAAAGATTAAAGCACTAAGCTCTTTGCTACCTTTGGTTGCTAGAATACCATTTTGTACCCGTGTAACAAATACAAAACACACTTGCTTGTCTTACTTACTTTTATACAATTATTTTTTGCAAAGCTTCTCTCGGCCACTTCTGACACCATGTGTTGTCTTTCTTTAATCAGGAAGACGAGGCGTTAACTGGTCTATTAATATTATTTATTCGGAGCTTGCAGCTTGCTGTATCTCTCTGTGCATACAGCTCTGTCGTCCTATAGCAACCACAAAGCTCTCTCATAGCGGTTGGTCCTCCCGCGCTCCACCCCTGTGGCATGCTGGGTAGTGCAGTCCTTAAAGTACTTACGACACAGAAAACATACATGAATTATTAAGTTAAAAATGTATGACATTTTTAAAGATACAGTTTATGTCGTTTGTCATTAACAGCAAGCTGCAAAGGACGCTGCGGTGCGGCGTTCTCCAGGAGCTTCATGTGCCCGTGTGACACAACTGCCTGGTTTATGATGAGTGCTGCAAGGACTACGAAGCTCAATGCGGCACCAGTGAGACCTTAAATAATGCCACTCGGTGTAGAAAAACAAAGAGTCAACACTGTAGATGCGGATACTAATAGAAATGTTCTGCACTGATTCTCACCACCAGAGGGCCATCCGGATGTTCCATGTAATAATAAATCTTTGGTCCTCAGACGTGTTTGTGTGCAACAGGAAACTCGTGTAAAGGGCGATGCGGGGAAGCCTTCAAAAAAAAAGGTTGGAGGTGCAGCTGCGATGCTCAGTGCATGAAGTTCAAGCAGTGCTGCTCAGATTACGACAACCACTGTGGTGCAGAAGGTGCGCTTTGTCAGTCAAACTCAACACGCATGTTAGATTTGACTTCACGTTGTCACACCCAGAGGTATCAGCATGACGGTTGTTGTCCTGATAAAGACTCATTTTTGTTTCATTTGAGGATTCTGGGTCAATGAAGCAGCCGGAGCAGCATCATTTAGATGAAAACAATCCCAGAGATATATTGTTTACATTTTGTTTTCATTTAGGATTCAAGGGAAATTGGTTTTAAAGTTGATGCTTAATCCTCTATTCCCACAGAACCGACTCCGGATCCGGCCCTTACCTTCAGTGAAGAAAGCAATGCTGGTAGCTGTCCCTTTTTAAATTTGCTCAACAAACTGAATGAAGCTTTAATTAACATCTAAAATAAGTGCAGCTTTATTCCGTGTCAGAAGCTCAGTGCATGCAATAAGACGCATGTGGCAGGAAGACATCGGTGGTTGAATGCAGCATGTCAGCTCTCTTGCTTCGATACCGAGTCTCAGCAGGACAAGTCAAGGATAAAATCCCTCACCAGCCCAAAGAAACACAAGGAAGCACTGTCGTCATGGCACTTAACACCTTTGCAACGATGCTGCTCTAATTTGTGCCTCATATGTCCCTTAATTGTGTCTTACGTGTCCGTTATATGTTGTGGAAAATGTGTGTATGTATATGCTGTAAAACAAGTTGCCCTCCGAGGGACAAATCAATAAAAGTGAAGTGAAGTGAAGTGAAATGGCTGTGCCGGAGTGTTGTCTGCTTGAATAAACAACTGAAGTTGTTCAGAAAGTGTGTTTGTTATCAGTTTGAGTCCAGATGTGGTTTCATTGAGTGAATTTATGAATTCCTACAAAGTAAAGTCTTTGTGTTCATTTAATTCAAATGAGGGTCCAGATTGACTTGACGGACTCATCGTGTTGTGTGTTTAGGTCTCATCGCGTCGTGTGTTCAGGTCTCTTCGTGTCGTGTGTTCAGGTCTCATTGTGTCGTGTGTTAAGGTCTCATTGTGTCGTGTGTTCAGGTCTCATCGTGTCGTGTGTTCAGGTCTCATCGTGTCGTGTGTTCAGGTCTCATCGTGTCGTGTGTTCAGGTCTCATCGTGTCGGGTGTTCAGGAACCTGTTTGGAGTTAAACCAACAATGAGAAATTACAATGAAGAAACATCCGCTAATGTTATAAAGAGCCAAAGCCTCTTCGTCTCTTTGAACACAGCAGTGCTTCTTCAAAGACTGTGATCGGGTGAACAGCCTTTTACATAGTATGGTTTTTCTCCAGTGTGGACGCTCACCGGTGTGAATCCGAAGGTGCCGCATGTAATTGCTTTGTCGTCCGAAGCCTTTCCCGCATTCTTTACATTGATGTGGTTTCTCTCCAGTATGGGAATCCACGTGTTGTCTGTACGTTTTGGAAATGGAGAAACTTTTCTTTCTCACATAATTCACAACGAAAGCGTTTTTCTCCAGAGTGGATACGCATGTTTGATTTATAGTTTCCTAACTGCGAGAAGGCCTTCCCACACTGATTGCAGGAGTGCGGTTTCTCTCCCGTGTGAAGGCGCAGGTGTATCTTGTAAATACTGAAGTAAATAAAAGTTATTTAACACCGGTCACACTGGAATGGTCCCTTCCGACCATGCAGGTGTTCTCCGTTTAAACTCTGCTGGCTGAAATCCCTTGCACACTTGTGATCGGTCTCTTCGGCGTGAGTGAGTGTGTGTCTTCTGAGACTGCAGATCCGACTGAAAGACTTCCAACACTTCTGACACGCGTGAGGCTTGCTCCTTCCTGTATCGACCTGTTTCAAGAGATAAAAGCAGGGAGCAAGAAAGGTCAACAGAGAGCGTGATTATCCAGGCGGTCCTCGCTTAACGACGATTCGGAGTTACGACGGACGGACAGAAATATAAAAGTACCCCGCAATTGATTGAACAGACATGAAGAAAATTTAATGATTGCAAAGTATCAAAATAGGATTTGAAAATGTTTTTGTTTGCCATGGATGATGGATAGATGAGGTGGGACAGGAAGCCCCATGAAATATGATGTTTGCAGATGACATTGTGATCTGCAGTGAGAGCAGGGAGCAGGTAGATGAGAATTTAGAGAAGTGGAGGTCTGCTCTGGAAAAGAGAGGAATAAAGGTGAGCAGGAGTAAAACAGAGTTTATGTGTGAAAATGAGAAGATCTCAGGGGGAACAAAGAAGGTAGAGGGCTTCAGGTACCTCGGGTCAACAGGACAGAGTGATGGAGAGAATGTGGAAAGGAAGTGAAGAATAATGTGCAGGCAGGCTGGAACGGGTGGAGGAAAGTATCAGGTGCGCTCTGTGATAGGAGAGTGTCAGCGAGGATGAAGGGAAAGGTCTGCAAGACAGTGGTGAGGACAGCCATGATGGACGGCTTAGAGACAGTGGCTCTGAGGAAAAAGACAGGAGGCGGAGCTAGAAGTGGTGGAGATGAAGATGCTGAGGTTCTCCTTGGGAGTGACCAGGTTGGATAGGATTAGAAATGAGACAATAAGAAGGACAGTGAAGGTTAGACGTTTTGGAGACAAGGTCAGAGAGACCAGACTTTGATGGTTTGGACATGTCCAGAGGAGAGACGGGGACTATATCGGTAGAAGGATGCTGAGGATGGAACTGCCAGGGAACAGGACTAGAGGTCGACCCAGGAGAAGATACATGGACGTAGTGAGGGAGGACATGAGAGTGGCTGGTGTTGAGGAGGACGATGCAAAGGACAGGGTGAAGTGGAGAAGGTTGGGTTGCTGTGGCGACCCCTCAAGGGACAAGCCCAAAGTACAGTAGTTGTAGTCATTTATGGAAAATTACGTGTTAAAGTCTGAACTCAGTTGTTTATATTCTTTTGGGTTGTTGCTAAAAACCCTTTTTGTCCATGCAGCCGTCCTGTAGGAGAAGGGGGCGTGTCGCTTCAGTTCGGTGGGCGGCGTCTCGTTCACTCGCTGAACGCTGCTGAGGTTCTGTCAGCGTCTCTGACACGACCCCAAACATGAAGGCGATCATTCAGCGCGTCACTAAAGCCTCCGTCGCAGGTGAGCGGCCGGTTCGGTTGAAGCTAACGCCCGTCATTTAGTGACACCGCTCGGCTCGCCACGAGCTGCGGCTACCGGCATGTTAGCATTAGCATTAGCATTAGCGTTAGCATTAGCATTCCCATCGAAATGAATGACTCTGCCCAGAGAGGCAGGCGTCAGTGCGCTGGGTGTTCGTTTACTGTGTTCTTGCTTAGAATCAATGCTCCCTCTAAGGTGCGCTCTTGCGTAATTACGCACAGCTGATACGGTTTTATACTATTGTGCACTTTGAGATTTGTTTTCAAATGTAAAGTGCGTTTAAAATAAAATAAAATGTATTATTATGGTGTTGCTCCAAGTTGTCCAAGGGACTGCTCAGGGAGTTTGTGCGTTTTTTTCAGAAACATGAAAAATTAGAGGGAACATTGGTTTGAATATATCGTTTTTTTAAGTCTTAATATGTTCTCCAGTTTCTACCATCGTCTTACTGACAATAAAGCAACAACAGACAGATCGGCAAACATCTATGAATCAAATATGATGGTGACGTTGAGGGACTTTTCGTGTCCGCTTATCTACAGAGCGGAATGTAGAGCATGATGATGATGATGATGATGATGATGATGATGTCCGTGCAGGTTCTGTCATCCAGGTCGAGGTAAATCACGACAAGCAACTACGAAGGATCAACCGGACTCGTCCGAGTTTGGTTGAAGACGTTTCACGTCTCGTCCAAAGAGGCTTCTTCAGTTCTGACACGTCTCCATTCATTCAGACTTGAACAGTCCAGTTTGATTCTTTCGTTTTTGCCAAGTACGTTGGGTGCGTCACAAATGAATGCGGGTTTGCCTCATCGCCAACAAGGAAGACTTCCTTGTTGGCGACGTCACCAACAAATACCAGACCTACAACATGAACATTAGAACGTCGATTGTCTCGCCTGACCTTGTCATTCTCTGCATCGCACCTTTTAATAAACTTAAGATCATTTTGCAGGCGGGCTCGTCTTGGGATGAATCACTGAATGGCCGCGGCTCGATCGATCCATCTTGTCCTTTCCTCCTGCAGTGGGAGGAGATCAGATCAACTCAGTGGGACGAGGGCTGTGTGTACTTCTGGGTATATCATCTGAGGACACGGAGAAGGATGCTGAGTACATGTGAGTGTGCAGGAGGCCGGCGCGACATCCACACGGCCGCCGTTCAAATGGAAATGTTTATTTTTATGGGCAGGATTAACCGGATCAATTTGATAATTGGAGTTTAATCAATTTTTCAAACTACGTTTCGTGCTAAAATACACCTGTCCAGCATTGGCATGTTCACACGGGGCCTTAACTCGGATTAACTGGCCTGATCGTGGCATGTCGTACTGGCCGTACTGGTCGCCAGTTTGCTGGTGGTAGCATCGCATATGCGGACAGATGCGATCGATCAATGCAAGAAATGATCAGATGTGAGAAAACAGCATTGTTAATGTAGCCTGCAGTCACAGTTTGTCCCCCAGCGAGCACTGATACCTTAATTATACCCCGAGCAAAGGGGAACCTGTATATGGTTCTCTTTATACTGTCAACAACTCTATTTAAAAAAATAAAATAAAAGATGCGATGCTGTGCAAAATGTAAATAACAACCTTTTGATGCTGGGAAAATATGGGAGATTTAAGGGGCTGGTTATTCTACTTTGTGTGATGTAGTTAGTTTGTGTACTTGTACTTATGCAATTAAAGATGTAATGCTTTGTCTTTAAAAAAAAAAAGCTTAAACAAGAGCAACAATTTAAAATCACAAACTGAAATGGTTTACTCTGACCCAGAAAATGGAACTAAAACCTCGTTGATTTTTATGTCCCAACATGAAAGGGTTGGTCGTCAGTTTGCTCGCGCTTTACTTTGAAAAATGTTCCGATTGGATGGAACATGCAGCGATCCGCTGTGGTTATCGGTTATTGATCAGTGGATGACACCGATTTTCACGGCTTCAGGGGCTTTGATTCATCGCCGCTCCTCCTCGTGTGATTTCAGGGTGAGTAAGATCCTCAACCTGAGGCTGTTTGAAGATGAAAGTGGGCGAGCCTGGTCCAAAAGTGTCATGGACAAGAACTTTGAGGTGCTGTGTGTGAGCCAGTTCACGCTTCACTGCGTCCTGAAAGGCAACAAGCCCGACTTCCACTTAGCCATGCCTGCAGAGTTGGCCCAGCCGTTCTACGACAGCATACTGGAGCGCATGAGGAGTGTCTACAAGCCAGAGCTCATTAAGGGTGGGTGCGTTCATGGCGTTTACGTCCCCCCTGTCCCCCCCTGTCCCCCCTTGTCCCCCCCTTTGTCATTAATGCTACTGTTGGACCTCTCCAGCAGATCCAGTTAAACACCAAATTCATGATTATTTTTCAAATTTTCTTTTTTTTTTTCTTAGATGGAAAGTTTGGAGCCTTGATGCAGGTTCACATTCAGAATGACGGCCCCGTTACCATTGAATTTGCGTCGCCCTCTGGCCCCACAGACCCTAAAATGGTACGCTATTAAAGCCGAACGGTTTTCACAAGGTCGTCTGACCGAAACTTTACACTCGTGAATTGAACCGTCGGGTGTTTCTCCGTGTTTCCTCAGCTGGCAAAGCAAGAGAAGCAACAGCTGAGGAGAGACAAATGTTGCCCCAAGGGTCCCCAGGAGCCAAGCCGTGAGGGAGGGGCCCGGCGTCATCAGCAGGCCTCCACCACCAGTAGCAGCGCTGAGGGTGATGAGGAATCTGAGAAGGCGTTTTAGGAACAATCAGCAGCATTCTCCGGGCCTGTCGAGAGACAGTCGCACCTGAATGGCGTTTTGCTGCAAGGCGCTGCTTGGTATTGTAAAAATGGTGAAGGGAAGTTTATCCGGACCTTAGCAGCACCACACCGGGTTCCTCGCGAGCCGTCTGTGCTCTACTGCTTTTAACTATCTCCCTCCACCCATCTCGTCTTGAATCCCCACGTTTGGCTCGTTTTACCGGCCTGCGTTCGTCGCTCGGTGTTCGGCAGCAGGCCCCTGAGCCACGCCCACAATCAAACACCATGTTCATCGTAAACGGCTAAAACTAATTGGGGTTGGACGTTCAGGTTCCGTGCGTCTCTGAAACGAGAGACGGCGGACGTTTCATCTCGGTGCTGCTTTGTGTCACACTGTTCTATTTTTTACTTCTAGGATGGTGGGGGTTGTCGTTGTCTCATATATATATATATATATATGTGTAGCCTCGGGGGGGGGGGCGCTACATCCTGTTGGTATTTTATAAAGATGCATTTTATGCTACTACTGTGTTTTTGCATTTTTATTTTCTCCACTGTGGACAAAGATCAATTCTTTCCAGGCTTAGCTTTGGTCATGTAAATAACTTTTTTTCATCCATGCTCTATTAATGGAAGTTTTGGTCTATATACCATCCACAGTAAACTCTGATATAGATATTTCATTTACACATATGCTTCTTACAATTGAAGGGTGGATCATCCAGGAAGTCTTTTGAATTGATTGCACATCAGTTGCAGACCAAAAACACGATATACTGAACCACTGTCATATGATTGTAAATACAAGATACAGATGAGTGTTTCAGCACAACGTCACACACAACAGTAGAAAAACCAACCAGAAAGATTTCGTTCCTTGAATTTATTTTATTTTATTCTCTTCATGAAAATGCATTCTCAACTTTAGACCATTTTATGCTACTACTGTGTTTTTGCATTTTTATTTTCTCCACTGTGGACAAAGATCAATTCTTTCCAGGCTTAGCTTTGGTCATGTAAATAACTTTTTTTCATCCATGCTCTATTAATGGAAGTTTTGGTCTATATACCATCCACAGTAAATTCTGATATAGATATTTCATTTACACATATGCTTCTTACAATTGAAGGGTGGATCATCCAGGCAGTCTTTTAAATTGATTGCACATCAGTAGCAGACCAAAAACACGATATCCTGAACCACTGTCATATGATTGTAAATACACGATACAGATGAGTGTTTCAGCATATCGTCACACACAACAGTAGAAAAACCAACCAGAAAGATTTCATTTCTTGAATTTATTTTATTTTATTCTCTTCATGAAAATGCGTTCTCAACTTCAGGCCATGCACACACTTTCAATATTTTTTGAATGTTTCCATGGTAAGAAAGGAGCAGAGAACAGAACTAAATTATTATGTTTGTCTGTCACATCATTTATATAACAAATATTTAACCACAAACTGACAGTTAATACATCCGGTTAAGATCGTGTCACATTTATCTGTTTTGGAGATGAGTGTTTGATATTTGGCGTTTCTGACTGGAAACAGAAAAACAGTCACACGAAGGTAAACTTTCCTCGCAGGTATTTTTTACAAGTCGTGTCTTCGAGACATTTGTCAAGGCAAAAACATTTCACATTAAATTACAGACTTTGCTTTGGAGGAGTTCCAGCTCAAAGGTGTCAAAGGTGTCATTTGTTTTTTATAAAGGAAAACCTTTCGTCAAAAACTGAATTGTCGTCTTAGCGTGTAAAATATAAAGCTACTCGCATGGAGAGGAAAAAAAAAGCCAACCTCACAGCAGGTCTTGTTAAAGACACAGCTTCTCCACAGAGTGGGCCGTTCTCATGTGGACGGTCATGTGAGAACTGTGTCTGAAAGCCAGCCCGCACGTTGAGCAAACATATGGCTTCTCCCCCGTGTGGATCCTCGTGTGGACCGACAGCGAGCTGCTGTCCCTGAAGCCTCTCCCGCACGTTTTGCAGACGTACGGCTTCTCCCCCGTGTGGGCTATTCTCGTGTGGATTGTCAATTCTCCGCTACGTTTGAAGCCTTTCTCGCACGTTTTACACGAGTACGGCATCTCCCCTGTGTGGATTCTCATGTGGACCGTCAGGGCGCTCCTTTGTCTGAAGTCCTTCCCGCATATATTGCACAAATACGGCTTCTCACCCGTATGGATCCTCAAATGCCTTTTCAATGCCGGCATGTCAAAGAATCTTTTCCCACAGGTCTTGCAAAGGTCCGGCTTGTCTCCCGTGTGGTTCCTTAAGTGAATGTTCAAAGAGGACTTCCGACTGTAACTCTTGCCACAGCTGCTGCAGGAATATGGCTTCTCGCCCGTGTGGCTTCTCAGATGTCTCTGAAAGTTTGACTTGCACTTAAAGTCTTTTCCACACGCGTCACACGTGAAAGACCTCCCCCCCGTGTAACTGCACTGAGTTTTTAACATTGTAGGGTCGGCCTCTTCCGTAGACCCCGGGTCTTCGTGTTCGTCTTCTTGCTGCTCTCGGCTCTCGGCTACAGGACGGTTGTCATAAACCAGCGGAACGTCATGGTTTGGTTCTCCTACTACGAAGCTTATAATTGGCGAGTCTTCTCCCGACTCATCTTGTTCTGCGCTTGGAGTTCCATCGGAGTACAAGTACAGAGTCGGATCTTCAATGTGTTCATTTTCGTCACAACTTGAAGCCAGCGTAAAGGTATCCGTTTCCTGTTTTAATATAGACCGCTCTGCCTCCCGACTGGTGTCAAATTCATCCTGTTCCTCTTTGATCTGTGGAGGCTCTTGGTCCTCCTCGTCCTCTTGATCCATAATGGAGTTCCTCTCTTGGTCAGCAAGAACTTGCTCCTCCGTATAGGTATGTTGCTGTGGGAGCTCTGGAGAGACGGAACAAAAAGAAAATAGTGCTGTAATCATGATTTTTTTTAAATGACATACATTCAAACTATTTGAATTACACATATTAAAATTCCTCGGTTAGTGTAATTAAAATAAATAAACACATACCGATCACGTAGAACTTCATTTTGGGTTCCAGCAGAGAATGTTTTGTTAGTATTTTTACCTCCGAATATTTTTCAGCTGCTGATGTTAGCGGCTCATGAACAAATTAAAAATATTCTAATGAGGAATTTGACGTTAATGGATTTAATTTGCTGCGCTGCAGCTGCTGTATCATCTTCTCGTTCTTTCGTACGTAAACACAGCTAACGCTAATAGCATCATAATGCGAACCATTTCACAGGTAAATTACCAACACCTATTGGACTGGGTACGGTAGGTAGGTAACAAAAACGAAGCTTGATCGATGTCCGGTACGGATTATTCCGCCCCGATGCGATGTTATAAAACCCAAAATGCGTAAAGGAGGTACTTCTGTCTGCGGTGGAAGGAGAATCGGGCAAGTGCAGAAAGTGGAGAAGAAAGGCCAGGTGACGTAGGACGTTTTGATGATGTATTATGTGTGCGCCCTTCAACCGGACACACGAATAGCAACTCTCAACGAAAAATAAAATAAGGCGACAGTGTTACCGGAAAGGACAGAATATGGTGTGAACTCTGTCTATTCCGAACAGAATACGAGCTCCATTGTCATGTAACACGGACGATACATATGTTTTTGTTTGCCAAGCGGCCGGATGCATATTTCTTAGACGTCACACTCATGCGACGCTACCGACGTTGAATTGCCACCGACGGGGCTCACTGGAGTTATAATTAATAATTTTATAATTAATAATTATATAATATAATATAATTAATGTTAATTGCTAAGTAATTGACTACCTAATTATTATATATTAATTATTAATATATATTATTTTATTATTAATATACATATTATACTATATATTATTATTATTATTGTATGTTATATATACTGTAATGCACATAGAAGAAGGAAAGAAAGAAAGAGATATCCACGTACATAAATAAATAAATCCTTTCCGATTCGCCTTCCAGACCAGAAGGTGGCGGTAATGCGCTACAGACAAACTATGTAATAACAAAGGAACAGGACAAGCAAGAACTCGAGCAAGATGGCGATGCTCTTGAGGCGGTCGGTGTTGTCTCTTCGTAGAGCAACATGTGTGGCTTCAAAGGTAACGGGGCTATTAAATATCACTTGTTTACTGGCAGGCTTTTATTTTTAATTATATATATAATTATCCACCACCAGTATATATGACGCGGGTTCTGCGTTTGACAAGATAAGAGATAACATTTTTGCAACAGATTTTATTTGACCTTTTATAAACCAGATAAGTTAATTGAACACTAATTCTCATTTTCAATAACGACCTGGACCTGAGCTGCATGTTTGTTTTGGTTGTCGGAGGACGCTGGACAAACAGCACGGGTACAACATGCCAGCTCCCTACAGAAAGGCCCCCAGCTGGATTTAAAAGAAAGATTTATGGATTGGATCGTATCTTTGCTTCTAAAATTAAGTGAACTTAATTCATGTAAAGAAATGTGAATGATCACATTTCTTATGTCTTATTATCACAAATAATAAAGAAAACACCTCTGATTGTGAAACACTTGTGTTCTCTTCTCAGAATGCTGAAGCCTTTCCAGATGTGTGTCCTCCCATCACATTCTTCCTTCCAGTCCGCACCAAGAAGGGGGGGTTTATCCCACCAAGGAGGAAGATGTTGGAGGAAGACGAGGAGACGATTGCGGCCAAGGCCAGGGCAGCAGGCATTGTGTTTCAGCAGGAGATTCCCGAGAGGAACATCAACATTTCTTGCTCCTGTAATGACTGACTTTGTTTGTTTTCCCACATCTACCTTCCACTGTAGACAGAAGTACCTCCATTACGCCTTCGACTTTTCAGCGAGGCGAGCTTGTTATACCTCCTCTGTTCGGAGGCCGCACACTGATACGTTTTATCTGTTGTCTCCATTAGCGGTAATCTTCGATCCCTACATCCCCCCGGAAGGTGACGCTCGTGTTTCGGTGCTTTCTAAGGAAGGCATAAAACAAAGGGGCTTACGGCTTCGACAGAGTGCTGCGTCTCAGCTGGCGTAAGATTGTTTTTTTGTTTGTTTTTCTATTCCCCAATGTTGCTCATGTTATGATGTTTTTCTTGTCAAACATTCGTGGACCTTTCAAGGGCAGAATTGAGGTTGCAGCGGGACATGGAGGAATTTCAGTCATGCTTTCCACAGCCATGCAGAGAAGGAGTCATGTTATGTCGCTTAGACCTGAAAACATTTAAGCTTCACAGCAATGGTGACAGAAGTGAATGAAAACAGGATGTATTTTAAAAAGCGTGAAAAAACCTTATAACCTTAGCAGATGCGCCCTGCACCCTGTCAGACCCTCAGAACTGTCTTGATAGTAACCTGAAGTAAACGTGTTATTTTTTTTTGCTCTTTCCAACAGGATTCGCAAAATCAAAGCGAATGACTCTTGGTTCACGACAAAGGATTTTGCAGAGAATGCGCAGGAAATCTTCATCGAGGCTCACAACTGCCTGGCACAGTAAGGAACTGTGCTCCTGTCACCTGACAGGTCACTGCAGCCTAATAGATGGGGAGCGATGTGCAATTACACTAAGAGCACTGTGGCTGCCTGAGAGCAGAAACACGTCTTTATTCTTATTACTGCCTTGTTGGCAAAGTTAGACCCCCCCCCCCAAAAAAAAGAGCTCTGTTCCACGAGCTGCTTTTTACAAAACATTACAGTGCTGAAATTGCTCGTATGTCTAATCGATTTCTCTTATATGCAAAAAAACGGAAAACAATTGAACCCTTTCCGGTCGTCTAAAAACGCTCAAATCAACGCTAACTAGAACGACTAAAGAGGCCATTCGCTTGGTGTGCGGTTGCAGCAGCGTTGTTCTGTCCGGTGGCAAAGCGACCTGCAGTCACTGAGCCACTGCAGCCGTAGGTCGGGCTGAAGCTGAACAAAGAACGGTTCACTTCACCAAGATTAGGTGAAGCAACGCTCAGTCTGCAGAGCGCCTGAACTTAGTGCAGCGTCAGAAACAAACTCTCTGTTTGATTTACAGGTTCAACAAGAATAAACTCCATTCCTTGGTGACAGAAAGATGTTATCCCGTGAGTCATCGTAATTTTTTTTTATCAAAGTCATCACTAAAAATTTCCTTTCATTGAGTTTGGAATTTCTTCTTGACTTTTAGGACATTTATTTGTCAGTAGTTATCCCACCCGAGGGCCAAAAACTACAGACAGAAAAAGCATCCAAGTCACTAAAGCTGGAACACAGAAAGAATGCGTAGCTGAATTTAAACTGACCAATCAGCAGTCAAGCTTTACAGTTCAGTGAACGTGGCTGTCATTGACTACTAATTGAATAATCATGCCACTGTAATTCCAGCTTTAAGGGAGTAAACGTCATGGTCAGTCATGAGGGCAGTGATGTAGAGTGGTTGCCATGGCTGCCGTTTGTGGCCTCAGAGCGCCATTCTAAGTTTTAATGAATGCATTTTTTAAAATCTTTTTCTGTTGACTATTATTGTTTACTCCTCTGTCCTGTGTTCAGGAGATGACGAGAGGGAACCGGTACAAGACAATCCGATGGACGTTTGTTGAGTCTATTGAGCCGCCCAAAATAGTCCATGCCCGATACACAGAGATGGTGTCCAAACAAAATCTGTATGGCCAGGTGACGGTCCGCATGCACTCGAGACAGGTATTACACATGCGTTCACAGACTGATTCGACTATGCTATGAGTTTGTACATTCTACTACGACTACAGTCCCTAGCTATATCGTGGGATTCTGCGTTGTATAAATGTCCACTATTTTGTTGATAAAACGAGTATTTTATTTAGTAAATAGTAAATAATCCTCTCTGATTTTACACGTTTGAAAAAAATCAGTGAATTTACTTGAACATAAATTGTGTATTTATTGCAGTGTAATTTGTATGTGTTAAATGTCTTTTTAACTAATTAACAAGCTTTGCGTCTGGCGGCAGCTACAATACACGTGAAATAATAAATATGGTGTCCCTACTTTGCAGATTTTCACCTCTTGCCGGGGTTCTGGAATGTAACACCCGCGATAAACGAGAGATGAATGTACAGTCGTTCTCAAACCACTGAGGCTTTGCAAAGCTCTAACCCTAACCGTTTTCATCTTAGAATCACAAGTCGGGATTTGTTGCGTAATGTGACATGTTTTAGTGTCGTCTTTTCATGGTCTACTTTTATTTAATGGAACCTACTTGGTGTTCTTCCCTTTATTACGGGGCTTTATTTAGCAGATATTTAGAATTAAGTTATTTTATTAATTTTAATTAATTAAGATATAGCCTATGTCATAGGCTATAACTTAATCATAGTCCCTATGACTTGAGTTTAATCCTAATGTTACCAGTTGGGACCATTACCTCGCCTCGTAGTACAGCGTCTGGTGACTTGAGGGCTATGGCAGGACTTAGGTGACCATTCTTTTACGCCTGTTTGTCTTGCAGACTTTAGCCATCTATGACCGCTTTGGAAGACTGATTCTCGGTAATGAGAAACAGCCTAAGGACGTCTTGGAGTACCTGGTCATGGAGCGACATCTCGTCAACCCCTATAGCCTATGGAGACTACATGGAAAAATTGTGCCTGCCTGGGCTCCTGCCAAAGACCCAATTATTACGGTGACGCTCTACTTTCAGTGGATGATGACATCATATTTATATATATTCATTTTATTTAGTTAAGGCAACAGTACAAATTTTGTTAAGGGAATATGATTGAACGGATAAGTTGACTGGCCAGGCCATCCTTAGCTCGAATTACCAAAATATTAATGCTGGTGGTGGTGGTGGGGGGGGGGGGGAATTCTATGTTCTGTTTCCAGCCTTTCAGTGTTGTTTTACTTGTTTTGTTTTTTGTAAAAGGGAAATGTGGAGTGAGGTGAACCAACTGCCATATTTCTCTCATCTAATGCACAGTAGCAGAAGTTACCATGATGATGCATTGCAGTAGGAAACAAACCATCGCAATACTTAACTTAGAAATAGTCTTGACATCACCATGACAGCCTTAAATCATAGTGCAAGCCTAGGTTTTAATAAACTAGAGAAGTCACAGCTTCTAATCTTCGCTTACTGAGGTGTTTAACCGCCACAGTGCGGGAAATACCGTATCAATCAATCAACACTGCGCAAGGGAGAAGATTTTATTAAGGTTTCACATTGTGCTTACATACAAGAGTAAACAAGGGGTAAGTGTCGCAGATAAAGCAAAAGCCTGTTAAAGTCTTGTGAGACACAATTTTACAAAATCAATATAACAATGTTTTTTTAAGAGAAGTACAATGTTGCTGTTATGATATTGAGGTGAATTCATCATCCTGACAAACGATCAGCATAATTAGAAAAGCATTCATTTCTATTTCCATGACTACGAGGTTGATTTAAGCGTCTTTCACCACAACGTCTCTTCTCTCGTAACGGAAGTACAAGTAAGAAGTCTGCCTTTTGAAAATGTACATTTCCTGTTTAAAAAGAAATGAGGAAAAGAATAGAAAGACAAACTTGGGAAACGGAATGGATTCAAGTTATTTTATCCTGTTATTTATGAACACAGATTTCAGTTATTCACTAAGCATTTCATTCGAAATTCATAATACCTGAAAACTAAGAGTAAACTATTGCGTGTGTGTGTGTGAATGTAGCATCGTGATATGAAACAAGATAATAGAGGAACAAACTGTTTAGTTGCACTCGGGCGGTTTGAAATAGTTTTCCTGTGTCAATATTTTGAAAACTGGTTTCCTAATTGTGATTCAGAGGCTTGGTTTTCATTGGGACAGAAGTCGGGCTGTAGATGACATGTTTGATTTGTCATTTATGGTACATGTTTGAACTTTAACTGCGTACAAATGATACTCAGTTTCTCTTCTTTCAGACTATCCTGATTCCTGGTCCGAAACTGAATCCCGGAGAGGAGTTTGATGTGTTGAACCACAGTGTTCCCAAACCAGAGGCAGTTCAATGGAACAAATAGTCCACGAGGAGGCGCTGTTTCTCTCACCAAACCACACGCTGTTGAGAATCTGACTGTGCCGAGTTACTTTGTCCATATTGGCAGGAGCAGGAAGCTCTTTGATCTCTTTTGGTTGTTGAAAGATTGGAAGCAAAAGATGAGTTTTACATGGTGCAACCCACTGGTGCGTTCTGCAGCCAGTAACGCTGCTTCATTCACTGCAGCAAATCATCAGCCTAGAATAATGATTTAATGGATTTTTTAACGATTGCGTATTGTTTGACTGACTTTTTTTCCATGTACATGTAATAAAAAACACAGATGTCCACACATTGTATTTTTTGAACGGATATATTGCATGGAATATAAAGAAGGTGTTCTGTTTGCGCGCTTCACACCGGTGTGTAACAGATTTTTTTTGAGCGGAATAGTATTGCAGGAAAGATTATAAATAGAAAGTCTGCTGTCTACGAAAATCGATGCATGTGTCGAATCAAAATTTGATTGAAACATGCTTTGGTGCTGACAAAACTAGGTCACTCCATTGACCTAAAAACAAAGAAACCTTGGCACGTTTTAGCAACGAGTATTTTTGACAGCCTGCACCTTGGGTTCTGTCTGCTGTGGTAGGATCATGATGCTATTCCCTGCTGATTAGGGCAAGACATCCCGAAGTACCAGCTTCCAGATGTTTTCATGTAGTCGTGATGTCAGTAGTATCTGTCTTTCTGCAGGTCCACTAATCCAGCTGGGTCCCTGAACAGTAGGGTATACATGTTGATGGCTTCAACATGCATGTCTGGCATTGAACTGGCTTCTCAGCACCTTACTCGTTTCGGAAATACTAGTGGCCTATCCCCTTCCCTCCTGTTTATTGGTTCCACTGCCCTGTGGGATGCCCAGGTACTTTGACCTTTAGAAGAAGTCCTGGCCTCAGGCTCTTCAGTGTTGCTTGGTTTCTCCTACACGCACAGCTCTGTGTACTTCATGTTGCATTGGATGAGCAACGTTACTGAGCTGGTGTTTTGGTGTTTCATCTCCCAAGGCCAAAAATTATAAATGCTGGGTCAATTTAATTGAAGTCAGGTGGGAACACCAGAGCCTCAGCTGCGCATTCTGCATCACCATCTTCATCCTCTTCGGGAATATTTTCAGGCTCCCATGTAAAGACATCAGAGGAATTGTCTGCAAATGATCCAGATCCGCTCCTTACCATCTCCCAGGGACACAAAGCATCACGTCGACCCAGGGCTACATTTTCTTTGGACGCACTTATTTGTTCTGTGCAAACATCTGTTGTAGGCTTTTCTACATTGAGGGTCCCGTGGTTCTCTGTGACTTTATCTTCATTCCTATTGGGAATATCAAATGTCCTTTCAGTTAAGGATTGTGCTCCAGTGCTGTCTTGTTTTTTCACTACTTCTAATTCATCTGTCTCCCACGGACAAACATCTGCTCGAGCACTGTCTTGCTTTTCAAGAACGTTTGGCTTTTCAGTCTCCCATGGACAAACTTCTACCTGAACTCTGTCTTGTTTTGTGAGTAGTTTTGGTTCCTTGGTCTCCCATGGACAAACATCTGCCCTTGCACTGTCTTGAGTTTCGGCGACTTTTGTTTCTTCATTCTCCCATGGACAAACATCTTCCAAATTCCTGTCTGCGTTTTTGAGATCTTTCTGCTCATCTGTCTCCCATGGGCAAATATTTGTCCTATTGCTGTTTCTCTGGGAACTGTATTGCTTTTTGAGACCTTTTTGCTTTTCTGCCTCCAACTGGCAAACCTCAGTCAGATTGCTGTCTTGTTTGTTGGGAGCTTTGACTGCCATGGTTTCTAGTGTGTTCTGAGGAAACACATTTGTAGGAGCTGTGCCTTGCCTGTCTATTGTCTGGAGGGTCTCTGATTTTCTTGAATCTGGTTCATTACTGTCCCACGGACAAACATCTGCCACCCTGTCCTGTCCTTGTGACGTGATTTTGGTAGATGCATTCTTTTCAGGGGGCTGAGATTCCCATGGACATACATTTACTCTTAAGCTGTCTTTTGCTGTAGTCTGTATGGAATCGGCATTCAAATGCAAGATGTCATTTTTTGAGTCTGGTTTGTCCTGATGACCAGTCTCCCATGGACAAATATCTACAGTGATGGTCATTTGTGACGCCAAGTCTGTACTTGTTGGCTGGCTGTTCCCCTCTTCCCAAGGACAAATGTTTTCAATGATTTTAGGGGGATCAGGGAAATCCCATGGACAACATTCTGTTGTTTGATTCATAGGATCTTGTTCACCCAAATGTACGACTGGTGGTTTCGCATAGTAATGTTGCTTATTGCTTACACCGTCTGTCGATGCACTGGGGTAAGCAGCAGGTTTTATAACTTGTCTGTTGGGCACTGTTAACATTTCTTTGGTCATCCTAGTATTTAGGTTTTCATATACCACTTCAGCCTTCTCCTGATCATCCCAAGGACAAACATTAGCATATTTATTATCTTGCTTTACTGAAGGTTGGGGAGTTTTCACAGTCTCCCAGGGACAAATATCAGCGGCTTGCTTCAAAGATGACTGTGTTTTTAAATCTCTGGACTGATTAGAGTAATACACAGTGGCTTGATTCTCTGATTCTGAAGGACACATGTTACCATGGGTACTTCCTTGCTTTATTAAGTTGTCGTGGGATTCCCGTGAATATACATTAAACCTTTCAGATGTCTGTGATTCCCAAGGGCAGATGCTCTGTTGCTTCTTCTCTGCTTCTCCTCCCGTTCCATCCCACGGACACACATCTGCATGCGAGACATTACAGACTGGCGTAATTCGATTGCTACCTCTTCTGTGAGTTGAAGGAGTTCTACAATTGCTGGCTGTTTCCCAAGAACTTATACTACTACGTTTACTATTTTGTCTTGATAAAAACACATTTTCGTAAGTGCAGTCTTTTTGCATATCATCCATGTCCCAGTGATAAAGAGCAGCTTTTACCATCGCAAGCCTCCTTGGGCTTCTGTCACAGGATTCCCCAGAGGACAGTCTAATGGCATTCTGCTTTACTAGACATGGTTTTCCATCTGTTGCTGTCATGCTTCTTTTCTGCAGCACCCTCTTTTCCATACTGGTACGTTGACATGTTCCTGATCTCGATGCTGTGGAAGCACTTTCCGCACTCTTTTGTGAAACAGAATCCTCTTTGCGTAAATTTCCATCGTTACAGGATTTGCTTCCTGCATCTAGTGATCCCATAACCGATTTAACGGAAAGCAACTTGTGTGTAGCAGTGCGTAGGGAGAACGCACGTTGATCTTTCGAGAGCTTTGGCCTTGGAGAGCCCGGTGCACTTGCAGAAACAGATGATTTGTCTTGTACTTGCTTATCTACTGAAGGATCATTTTCTCCAAATGGTAAATGATCCCAGGGACAAATAATTGCCTTTAGAGACAATGAGCTTTTTTCCTCATCATCATCTGAGTTTGCATAGGTGACATGCCTCTGGTCCTTGTCCACTGAATGTTCTGGCTCTACCTCCCAGGGGCAAACATCAGTCTTGTCAAATGATTCTGACTGGAGAGCACTCCTGGTTTGGTCACTAATGGATATGTTCTGCTTTGATGTTTTTAGCACTGTGCTTGCTCGGTTGACCTTGGATACATTTTCCATACAATGGCTGGTAGTTGATGTTAGACTCCAGGTCTTATGAAGCCTGCTGTGATCAGGATGCAAGAGATTGGTATCGATTGTTAGATTTTGAGCACTGGCAGACTTACAGACCCCTAGTGGAATATCTAAGGAATCCGTTTCAGATTGGCGGGAAGATCTGTTTTCAGTCCTGACCTTTAACATTGACTCGCACAAAGACGATTCCCTTTCCCTGACACAGTGATGATCACTCTGGGACTTGCGTATGGATAGTGATGGAGTTTTCATTGAACTTTTGTAACTGATACTGACTGACACTGTATCTGTGGTGCTTCTGAAAGACCCAAGCTGATTCCCATTTAGACTATTTAAAGGCCCATCTTTCTCATCCCGGCTGCACCGCCGGCTCATGATTTCTGGGATCTCAACAATGCGTCGAATAATGGATCGCCCCAATGAACATCGAGAACTTCGCTTCTTTGACAGATGAGGATTGTATGCAGACATCTTCTTGTTTTTGTGGAATTCTAACTGGCCATATAACTTCTTTAGTTCGTCCTGGTGCATGCAAAGAATGAGATTGAATGAAGGGATTTAGGAAGTGGTTGAAATGAAGGAGGAAAGGAAAAATATGTAGAGTAACAAGTTAGAGAAAAGGTCAATGACATGCTTTGATTCAAGAACAGTTTAGAATAAGATAAAGGGGAGGAAGTATTTGCCATTCTTTTAAAGGTCTCTTTAATTCAATATTTTTGTGGTAATACCTAAAATGTTATTTTATTTCTATTTATTTATCCGTCATTTTTGAAATTTCTTCCACCTTCTGAAAATGATGTCTCAGTGCATACTGATGGAATTGTTCTAAAGGGACAAGAGAATTTACCCGAAAGTCGTCTGGGTCCATACTGCGCTCACTCCACCCAGAGCGGAAACTGCTGCTGAGGTACGAGCCGGAGTGCCGACGATCCACTTCATCTTCATACAGCTCTGTTGCAATCTCTTCTCTTCCAGGCTTAGACACATGAAGAAACTGGAATACACAGAGGCATGAATTTATATATAACCATTTGAATTGGATAAAAGCAACCACAACAAAAAAATATTTTTTTATTAGATTGTTAGCAGGATTACATAAATAGTACTACTACTACGAATCCACCCTGTGGAACTTTGTGTTGGATAAAGTCACTATGTCAAACAGCCATCCCTCAACAGAGGAGGCCTTCACCATCAGCTGCTCTCCATATACAATCCAGTTTTAGGATCCATCACCAAGAAGCTGAAGTATTATTTGCATGACGATGGTGCAAACGTGACAACCACCATCAGATCGACTGCTAGGTTACTCCATCCTCCTGGGGGTCGTAGCCTACAGCCCCGAGATTAAACCTACATGAGTGGCTTGAAATGACTGTCTTAACACTTTGACCACTCCCACTTGATTAAGTATCTGTAACTTCTCACGAGCGATTCAGAACTGAAGAAGCCTCATGGACAAGAGGCAAAATATTTCTACGCTTTTCCTAAGTCTGGTTGACTTTAGTCAACATGGAGATCTACCTGAGTGACTGAGAAGCTTCAGAGAAATCCACCATGTAGAACTGGAAATTATGAGTCTTCTGGAACAGCTGTTTTCTGCTTTGCGAAAAGTTATGGATAGAGCCAAATTCTATTTTCATGGTGAAATATTAGGAATGTAACTTGTTGGAAGCGGATGCTCAGCCGTATCATAGATTGAAGTCTATGAGAACTCCTGTTTAATTCTTGGTTGATATTTATATACCCTTAATTGTATTCATCTTGACTCTACGACAACAAAAAATGCTAGATACCTTAGGAACAAAGAGCAGGGCAAGAGTGATGGTAATAGTCACATGGGTGTACGTGAAGGAGAGTAACAACATCCAGTCAGGATGAAGCGAGGGAAATGTGAACCTGTAGGAGAGAGAAAGTGCAACGTCATTACGCCTTGTGCGTTTCTACAGTGATGCATTATTCTGCTTGATGGAACTGGACTGTGCTGTGCTGTGAAAGGTTCGGGAAAATGCTTGTTTACCGAAACAGGTGAAACATGGTAGAGAGAATCAGCTCATTGTGGATGGCAATGCCCATGTAGCGAGGTTCATGGAAGGCGGAGGGGACCGGCCGGATGGCGGTCCACAGGGAGCTGCCCCAGCACAGGAACAGGAGCTCAGCTGTGGCAGGACAAAGCATGAACAGAGGCCATTTATTGAATGTTGAGATACAAATTCAGATACTGCAGTTGTTTCAATTTAGATTATTCATGCTGTTGAAATGCTTCATGCAAGATAAACTTCCATCCCATATAACCACGCTAATTTAAAAGAGGCAATTAGAGGTTCTGCATTGAACTGGTTAAGGCCATATTTATCTGATAGATCTGTTTGTTAGGTGTTCATGATAAATATTTTACATAAACAAAAGATAAATATGGCGTTCCACAGGATTCAGTGGTTAAGCCTGTTTTATTCATGCTATATATGTTTCCCCTAGGCAACAGCTGATCCACAAACACAGCAGCTCGTGTTCTGACCGGAACCAGATTGAGAGAACATATTTCCCCTGTTCTCGCGTCTCTGCATGGGCTTCCTGTTCGAGCCCAAATTTAATCTAAAATTATCCTTATTTTTAAAGCCTTGAACAACCAGGCCCCACTTTACTTTTCAGAGCTCATTATGCCATATTGTCCCACTAGGGTCCTCTGATCCCAACATGTTGGCCTGCTGTTGTTTGCTAAAGTGTTTTCAGTTATCAAGCTCCTTTATTGTGGATTCAGCTCCCTGATTCAGTTCGCAAGGAAGACACCATCACTATGTTCAAGAGTAGATTAAAGACTTTCCTTTTTAACAAAGCTTATTTCTTATCCATATCGATAAGATGTCAGAGGCCTAGAGTGCTGGTGTAACCGCCTATGACACACTGAGCACATCCCTCTCTATATATGTCACAAATTCCTCTCTCCTCCCCGTAGTCTTGTGCTCTCTCTCTCTCTCTCTCTCTCCTTTTTGTTCCTCTGTTTCTGTCTCTCCTTTTATCGCTCTTTGTCAACTCAACCGGTCAAGACAGATGGCCGCCCACTATGAGTCTGAGGTTCTGTTCAAGGTTTCTGTCTGTCCAAGATAAGTTTTCCCTTGCCTCTGTCACCAAGGTGCTTGCTCTTGTGGGACAAGTTTCCCCGCTGCACCTGTGAAGTTCCTTGAGATAACTTTATGATCTGGTTCTGCAGAAATAAAAATGAATTGAATTGAAATCACAATTAACCTTAAATACACTCCCAGTGTCTTTGTACAAAGCCTGGATCTTGGTCTGGGGAAGTAAGGCCAAGATCTGCAGCCAGTGGAATGAAGAGGTCCTAAACATCCCAAACTAAATAGATGTCATCTGCAACCAACCTGCAGTATTTTCTAGAAATAACTGACTCAAAATCCAAGCTAATTATGACAATCCCCTGAGTCCACATCACGAGTAGCATTACTAATCTCTCTGCTAGTCTGGTCACCATATCTAGTAATGTTTGGAAAGAGGCCTGAAATCTTGGAGTTGTAGTTTCCTCTGATTTGTCTTTTGGTGCTCAATACAGTCCTGATCTCGCGCTGAGAAAACAAATATCAGATCATTCCTCTCATCCTCTGAATCAGAAAAGGTCTCAGTTTCAAATCCAACTTGTGGCCTTTCTGTGAGGAGTTTGCATGTTCTCCCCGTGTCTACGTGGGTTCTCTCCGCGTACTCCAACTTCCTTCCTCCACCAAAAACATGCAGCTTAGGTGAATTGGTTATGCTAAAAATGTCTGTAGGTGTGTGTGTGTGTGTGTGTTTGTGTGAGTGAATGAATGACTGTCTGTCTATATTCATAACTATAATAATAAAATCTACTCACTTGTACTGAGTAGATCTATCAACTTGGAGGTTCTCTCACACACTTGCTTTCCTGCCACTCACCTACAGCCATCATGTAGTCCCAGTGGTCCATATAACACAGGTTGAAACCCTGCCCATCCGATGTGGTGGTTGTGATGACAACTGGGATGTTCCTGTTGCGGTTTTGGAGGACGCCCACCGTCCACGCACACAGGAACCAGCTGACAGTCACCAGCATCACGCCCAGAATCCTCAGCAGGTGAAGGGTGGACATGTAGAGCGCTCTCTGTGCCGTACGGGAGAGGAAAGCCTTCAGCACCCTATGGAAAGGCAAGAGTTGGTCAGGGTTCGACTGCTGGAAACAAAATAGAAAGCACAGGGAGGGAAAGCAACCTTGGACATTCACTTTAAGTGAACAGCTAACCGTTTGCTGAAGTTAAAAATTAGATGATGGCAAACTGAATTGTACTTTTGTTTAAAGTTATTATGCAACAATGCCGTATACAAATACAAAGCATGCATTGTTTATTATTTTTTACTCATGCATTGACATTTTTGTGATTGGAACTGGAACTGCCAGGGAACAGGGCTAGAGGTCGAGCCAGGAGAAGATACATGGACGTAGTGAGGGAGGACATGAGAGTGGCTGGTGTTGGGGAGGACGATGCAAAGGACAGGGTGAAGTGGAGAAGGTTGATTTGCTGTGGGGACCCCTTATGGGACAAACTGGACGTAACATATCAGTATAACATGTACGTATAACCAATAGGAGATTCAGAATGTATTTGTTTTGCACTGAAGTGTAATTTGATGTTAAGAATCCCGACCTACCTGTACATTTTTAATGTGACTGTACCATAGACGATGGAGAAGCCGAGCATCCGGACCCAACGTAGCAGAATACACCTGAATGTACTGGGCTTGAAGTATGTGATGAAGACCTGCAGAGACAGAGAGACAATGACCCTGAGAAACTATAGATGAATGTGTGAACTGTAGACAATTGTGAAATGGGATCACCATTAACCCAATCACCATTAACGCTGGCAGGTTTGGCTCCAGTTTACCCCCCCCCTCCCACACACACACACACACACACACACTCTAAAAACACTCACCAGTTTTCTCCATCCTGCTCAGACCAAGCTTTCCACCAATGGTCAGCCATATGAAAAGTGGTTATATCTAAATGTCCCTGATAAATTTGCATACTTGCATACTGTTTGATGAACTGACAGATTTCTCAGCCGATCATACTTAGTCCGCCCCTTCTGAACCCAGTCCTAGAATTAATCCTGAAAAATCCAAATTCAAGCCAATGGTTTGTCTCCTGGAGCTGCCAAGATGGCAGAAGGCAGGAATACGGAACCATGACCTTAAAACACACTTTAATTTACCAGCTGCTGTTTTCCTTTGCGTGATGCTTGATAAAAATGGAAGTAAATCTTTATGTCACCTTGAATTATGTGTTATATATGACGACCGTGAGCATAAACTGCAACGACAACACTCCATTAAAAAAACAGCAGGAATGTCTGACATTGATTAGCACTTTGATGTTTCTAGATAAAAGGTTGCAGCTGCCTTTGGTTTTGTGTGTTATTTCATTGATTAATTGGTAATAATCATTATCACTGGGAAAGTTACGAATACTTCCTACCCACCCACACCCTTTCCACGCAGATGCCTTCAACCCATTCACCTTCCAACAACTGGCCCATTATGATACAACCACAGTGCCATGCAGCGATCAGCAAAGAGCTCTAATCTATTACACTCTGACTGAGACACTCACCGGGAAATAGAGGAGCAGCGAGCCAAACAAGATCATCTCCAGCAGCAGGAGGCCAGATGCCCGAATCCGCTGAGAGAGGAGAAAGTGGACATGAACAAACACAAAGTTGTGATGAAGATATTTGTTCCAAATTCAAATAATATTTCCTGATGTAAAAATCCTCAAAATGTAAATATACAATTCTTTGCCACAGTAGATCTCGGTTCATTACCTGGAATACTTTTATCTATCTGCCCTTTATTGTCTTTATTGCTATGCTGGCCCGAAAGTGCTGACTCACCCGGTTTCGCCGATGCCTGTAGGCCACCAGCATGCTAACAAAGATGAGGACCATAAAGACACCCTGGACGGCCAGAACGCTGACCCTGAGAAGCCAGGTCTCCTGGACCCAACAGGGGGCACCATCTTGACAGCTTTTACAGCCTGGCCAGCATGGGAGACAAATGGGCATCTTTGGAGAACACATGCCATCAGCCCCACTTCCGTTCACAGGGCCATCGCCTGCTGCACCTGTTCAACACAAACCCAGGGGAAGACATCATGAACATGTCCAAAGCATTGATGATGTGTGTCGTACACAGCAGCTTTTACTCTTGTGCCTCATTTTATATATATATTAGAATACTGTCGTTGAGCAATATGACAATTAATCTGCTTTCAAACTAAAGGCCAGTGCTTGGAGACATCTGTGGTATCAAGGGTTTACTTTGGTAAATGGTAAATGCTACACACCTGCAACTAACACTATCTGCTTTTTGTGCATGTTAAAAGTGGTTTAATTCTTTCGGTACGCTTGGAATTATTCTCAGTGAGTTGTCGCATCTGGGTCCGACATTAGATAAAAGACAACGCAACAAGGCAATGCTGTCTGGGAAGATGAAGCTGGAGAGTGCAAAGCGAAGTTACTTATTTACTTATTTTGTGTTTCGGGAACTTTGTTACTCCAAATCAGCCAATAGCTGCTCAATAATTTTTGGTAAATCAATCAAAGCTTACGTGAGTCTAGAGGAGCAATTTCAGGGTTGTAGTAACCCTCTTTACATCGGCAGCAGTACTGACCCAGTCGAAAACCCTGGCCTGGAATCGGTACACACTGTAAGGAACAAAGAGATTATTTGGATTATTATGATTGCTCGCTGACACCAACTGTTCATTTGCTCCAAGTATCATGATTCAGTCACGTTAAAGAGTTTTCAGTACTGAATTTGACACTACTACTAGTACTACTACTACTACTACTACTGGACAATCTCACTGCATGCACTGTTTTATCACTTTAAATTTGTGTTGTTTTAGTCAGTATTACTTTAATTTTATGTTATTACCGGTACTTGAATTTTATGCTGTTACTAAATACCAGACGGAGCAGCGCTCCTATTCTCATTGTGTAGCCACTATACAAGGACAATAAAGGCTTTCTATTCTATTCTACTACTACTGTACTTTCGGCTTATACTGTGAGGGGTTGCCACAGCAAATCAACTTTCTCCACTTCACCCTGTCCTTTGCATCGTCCTCCCCAACACCAGCCACTCTCATGTCCTCCCTCACTACGTCCATGTATCTTCTCCCGGGTCGACCTCTAGCCCTGTTCCCTGGCAGTTCCATCCTCAGCATCCTTCTACTGATATAGTCCCTGTCTCTCCTCTGGACATGTCCAAACCATCAAAGTCTGGTCTCTCTGACCTTGTCTCCAAAACGTCTAACCTTCACTGTCCCTCTTTTTGTCTCATTTCTAATCCTATCCAACCTGATCACTCCCAAGGAGAACCTCAGCATCTTCATCTCCTCCACTTCTAGCTCTGCTTCCTGTCTTTTCCTCAGAGACACTGTCTTAATTTATGGACAATAAATAAATATTCAATAATAAAGTCCTTATTGGATTAATTTCTACTGGTTTTAGAGGTAGAGAATTAATTATGAATAGGCGTTTCACATTGAAAGTGAAGTAATCACGTTTTCAAGACTAGATATAAGCACTGAAATTGAGTTTGCCGTGGCAGAAAATAATTATAATTAACAACAAAATATATAATATAAAAAAAGTTTACATTTGAGGACATAAAGTTGATTGACACATGAAAGTGAAGAATGAAAAAGGGGTCACTTTTCTCTCTCAATCCATCGCTCACTGATGCTTACTTTTACAGAAGCAGATGCACATGCACGCACGCATGCACACACACACACACACAAACACACACACTTGAATGGTCTGTGTGTTAATCTAAGTTAAAAGCTAAATGGACACATAATGCCTTAACAGAGGGTATTATCCTTTTCTAGAGATATCCTGCCCCCCCCCCCACACACACACCCACAACCCCCTCATCGGGAGCTCAAGGCCCTAATTCCACAGGCTGAACATTAATGTGATATGGATTACATGGGGTGGTCAATTTAACTCCCATCATGGTCACAGTCAAAGCAAATAGTGAATTCAGCCATCTGTTACGTTCACTCCAAAAACAAACCAGCCACTTCCATCCCTTTATATCATTATGGTTGCCTCTAAATCTGTTGTTCAAATCAGCATTATGTTCATTTATATGAAAGAGTAACTCTGGCCTTAAAACGACGTGTTTAAATTATTACTTTTATTATTATTATGCATTTACTAATGTCAGGTAATTGCATTTTACTTGAGCATTTTTAGCAGTTGTGTGATTATATGATAATGGGAAAATACATAAAAATATATAATTGCTTCCCAGCCAATAATGATAATATCACCTAATTTTAAATATATGTCCTCAGAACAGCTAGTTTTGTGAGTCATGGCGGCGCCTATCCCAGCTGGCTAGGGGCGAGAGGCAGGACACACCCTGGATGAGACGCCAGCTCATCGCAGGGCCACAAGAAAGACAAGCAAACAACCACTCAAGCTCACACTCACAGCTACGGACCAATGCTGTGACCATTTCATCAAAGCTGCATTTTTTTGGTGGTGGGAGGAAGCCGGAGAGAACCCACAAAGATTTAGGGAGAATACGCAAACTCCAAACAGAAAAATGAAGAAATAAGATGCAAGGAAATATAATAATGGAGTTTGAGATCAGGGAAGACAAGACAGAAACAATTAAATAAGTACAAAAAAGGTAAAACTGTGAGCCTCAGGAAGTGGGAAGGTACGAGTGCAGAGACAAATGGCGAGGTATAAATTGTTGGCTTTATTTAGAACGATGTCAGAGGACAGGATATCCAGGCAAACTATCCAATAAACACAAAAGCAAAGCTAAAATCCAGAAATAGACAATGTCAAAGCTGGGTAAAAAAAAAAAAAAGATAAATTACAACAGCACATTAGGAATAGTCAGGAGCGATAAGGAAGTACATCACAAACTGGCTTAGCAGGGAAACACAGATCAATACAGATGACAATCACAGTGATGGTGGAGCACTCAAAGAGCAGGAAGTCTGCAATCGACAGAAGTCATTGATAAGACAAAATAGTGCAGAGGTGCATAAACTTAAAAATATGACCTGAACTCACTTGGTGAGGTGCATCAAAAAGGGCAGATTTTTCTGATCTAAGTCTGTGATGACACAAAGTCATTAGACCAGGGAATAAATGGAAATGACTGAGGACATAACCAAGACGAAAGTGGGTGACCTAGTTCAAGCTGTGATCTGCCAAAGGGCTTGAATCCTGAACCCAGGTAAGACAGGACGAGACAAAGGGTGCCATGAGGATTTAGGGATTTTCAGTGCTATTCTCCTCTTGCATTTCAGACCTCTGAGGGTGATGCATAAATGGGAAGTATGTCAGTGGACTGGATTATCACCATAATCCATTAGATCATCCCACAACCTGCAGCCGGGGCTGAGATGAGAGGTAGTGGATTGGGTCTGGACAGACAGAATGGCAGAGAAAAGGAGAAAAAAGGGGGGAAACTGCCGCTAAAATAGGTTTGGAGTCAGAGAGAGGGCGGCAGACAGAAGGTTTGATGAGTGACAGCTGGAGCAAAGGACGAAGGACAAAATTAATGGCTGGCCTTTAATTGTGAAACAGCACGATCCAGATATTCTTATTGCTATTACTTACTCTAAGTGCTCATCTTGGCGCTTTCAATCATCGATCACAGATTGAGTTTTAGTTTTGGCTATTTCCAAGACCAATCAGAGACATGAAGGCAGTAAATCGCGGCCGGACACACAACACTTCTGATAACCGTTCCTCAACAGAAACCAAACAATCATACATACCCTTACAGACTAAACTAAAAGGTTTTTAAAAGTTAGCCGAAGTATATCCTGCACAATCTCAAAATGTATTTTCAGATGTTTTTATATTGACTGATGATGAGCCAGCAGCAGATCTGGTGGCAGCTGTTTGCCAGACCGCTGTCCTGTCTGCTTCCTTGTAAGCCAAAGCAGTGAATGGAATGAAGCAGTCGTTCATAAGAAGCTTTTATGTGGGGCTCCAGCTAATAGAAACCAAGTAACCGTCTTTCCGAGGTAAGTATATTCTTCCTTACCTCCATGGTAGTACGGTTGCACTTGTGAGTATCAGCAAACCAGCCGCCCCCTGTTGCACACTGGTCCAAGTCGATGTCTTGAATGTTGACATCTACACGGATCACCCCTCTGATGCAGAAATACACAAACACAGATACACAGGGGAGAGAGAGACAAGTGTTATCAGAGTAAAGACACTGTAATTACACCCATTTTTCCCTGCATTGCTTTTTAAATGGATTCTCTTTAACGTGTGAGGTTTTTGTTTATTCAAGTACACGTTTATCAAAAAGGCTTGAAAAGGCTGTCTTTAGAGTGCCAGGGAGAAGGTAACCATCATCATCATTATCGTGAAAATATTTTTATTAGAGTTCATCAATCTGAACATACAACATTAGTAATAGTCTGTTCATTCCGGAGAAGAGCAGTTCCGCACTCAACAGGAGGTCAGTTGTTCAAATTCCAAATGCAACTTGTTGAAACATCCAGCAGCAAGATAAGTAGATTACAGGCACACCCAGTGGCTGTTCCATTAGCACATCAGCAATCCTGTGAATCGGCACTGGTGCCTTCAGCCGCATCCGCATGGACGCTTGTGCGCCGGGCTAAAAGATGGCTTGTGTTGTAAGGCATGTTGCTACGGTCAGTCTGCCAGGGTTTGGGTTTGATCGTTTATTTTGATCATTTGTGTTCCCGGTACTTCCGCTTGATTTCTGTCTTTCAATGGTGACTTTGATTTTTGCTTTTGCTTTTTTTTTATTTCCAGTCTGTCGTACCTTGGTTGTCTGTTTGCTGTGATTTTTTAATTTGATTATTGGACGTCCAGCCCCCTCAGTATTTTTGCTGAGTGTTTTTTTTTGTTCATTATTAAAGACTTTTTCGTCTCTGCATTCTGGGGTCCTCGTTCCTCCTAGTTCCTTATTAGAATGTAACACAATCAGACTAGTTGGCTGATCCATTCTGTACATTTAACATTTACTATTCCTTGGAAATTATTTGATAGTTCCCTTTATTAATTGTGAGTGGGGGAATTCTTTTTTCACTTGACATACTATTTAGACACAATATTATATATTTTAATCAATGTTTTGAGGTAATAATTACAGTAGTAACATATTGAGAAAACTGGAAATACTCAATTATATTTCAAGGATAGTTTAGTATTTAGGACTGGAATACTTTTTTCACCATAAGTTGAAAGATTTTCAGATGCTTTACTTCAATAAGTTTACCAATAACCACACCATGGCTACAGTATACCACAATATACAGTAAATACAAGTTCTGCATTCAAAAACTTACGAACAATTATTTATTCCCAGAAAATTATTCTAAATGTAGGAAAAGTATTCATGGTGCAATTACAGTAAATGTTCCTGATTACAGTTTTATTATTCTGTTTTATTTGATTGTTTATTTATTTATTTTGAATTAACATTATAAATGTATCCGTGTTGCATTTTAGCATTACATATGATTGAGGGTGACATTTTTTAAGTACTTTATATAGATGTCTGAAACTAATTTCAAAGCTTTATCTCAACGTGTTTTGCGTGTGTGTTTTTGGTGTATGTGCATAACCTAACCTGAATTCTGGCGTGAGGTCAGGTTTGAGGCCATAGAAGGATGTGGACAGGGTAAGCATCCAGCCATACACAAAATAGCCATCCTTGCAGTCGAGGAAGGGGGCGCTGGCCCAGCGCACACCACTGCGATTAGTCACATAGCTGTCGCCTTGCCTCCATTTGGGTGTGTCTAAGGTACTGAGGTCATTGAGGAGCACCCTTTTGGACAGGGCCGCCATCGGTCGGATGGACTCTGGGAATTTTAAACTTGTAAACCAGCTGTCATCAGGAGATGGGGCAGGCAGGTGCAAGCTCTCCCAGGCTTTGGATAAATCCTGGAGGACAATGGTCTGCACCTTGGCCATGGGGCTGCGGGAAGCACGGAGAACCAGCTGTGGAAGAGGGGCAGTCGGATCAGCGTCAAAGGTAAGCAAGGCCTGCTTGATGAGCGTATCAGCCTCCAGGAGGGCGCGGACCTGTGCGTGGTACCACTCCATGTCCTCCTGCACAGTGCTCTCCCTCAGGTCACTGGCCTGAAAGATCATGTTCAGGAAGTTGGCTGTGTTTGCAAGTGCATCCAGAGCTGGCCGGAGTGGGCCAGTGAAGCTGATGGGCAAGGATCCATTCTGCCCTGGAGGGCTGTATGGCCGGGAACAGGGGGCGGCTTCAATGGCGGAGGGTTCCCCGGTGTAAATGAAGGTCTCTGCTGGCAACCAGTCATCTTCCTCAGTAGGAGGTTCTGAAGGCATCGTGGAGGCAGGTTTTAAAGGAATAGAGGGACTAGTGGGGGAGCCTAGACTTGCTGTACTGCTTGTTGAAGAGTCGGTGCTGTTATCTGTCTCCATTGTCACTCCTGATATAAAGTCTGCAGTCACCTGTGCTCTGGAGAGGAGGGATGGCAACAGAAGAAGCAGCGATACAGGACCCATCCTGAATTCTCTTTGCAGAAGAAGAGGAGGAGAGACAGGATCACACAGACACAATACAGTCTATTTTTGCAGCGCAACCTTTCAGGCGAAAGAACATTTCACTGTTGCGGAGACTTGGACATCCTGCAGCCATTTCTTCCTCTTCACAATGGTGTGGCGCATCAACAGCAGCAGGTGTCTGGCAGGAGTGTGGCCACGCCGTACGAGGCACACTCACTCGGAGCGCACTGCTACATCTGTGGGTAATATAATTACATCTGCATGTCCTTGTTGGTGCCAGTGCTGGGGTGGGGCCGAGAACCCAAGGGGCAATCCCCACATCGGCCGTTCAGTCAACAATGTCCGCGGTAGTTGCAATGCTCTCCGCCAAGTTCCAGAGCAACAACAAATGCAATGTGAGGAATCGGAAGAAGAGGCGAGGAGGAGGGGGGGGGAAAGCCTCAAAGCTAGTAGATCCCTGTGCCAGCTGGAAGAGAGAAACGAGTTGGGTGTGGAAGTGATTGAAGGTTCAGAAGAGAAGTGTCTGTTTCCTCTTTTTCTCTTCCTTGTTTCTTCTTCTGTCTGCCACTCTGTTATCTGTTGCTCCAAAGAGCTTCAAAATCATCTGTCTGGGGCTTGCGATGCTCGTCAGTGTCACTCCTGCACCATCCCCTCTCTTACCATCATTCCCTCCCTCCCTCCGTTCCCTTCATTCACCCTGTGCCTCACCCTGGTAATGAGAGTGGTACATCTGAATGTGTGTGTGTGTGTGTGTGTGTGTTTTCAGAGGAGAGGATGCATGCATTTAGTAAAGGATGGGATAAGCCCTGCTCTGCCGCATTTGAGCGTCAATCAAGAATCCTACTGTGGTAGATGGATGGATTAACCATTAACAGAAGAGGATGTTCTTTTACTGCGCGCGCACACGCAACACACACACACACACACACACACACACACACACACACACAGGGGCTCAAAGCTGAAGTGTGTTGACATACATAGAAAGATTTGAAGATACTGAAGAGATTTGAATTTTTATTTTTTGCAGTTTTTTTTGCAGTGTCAGGGAATTCCCTGGCTGGATGTGTATGTCTACACAAAAGTCTTGATGCTTCATGAGATGTGTGAGAAAACCGGGGAGTGATGCAGACAACAATCTTTGTTTTGGCCACCACAGCAAGTTAGTGCATGTGAGTGTGTGTGTGTGTGTAAAGGACAAGCACAGGAATAAAGAAACACCATAAAGTACATACAGAACTATAAATGTGGATGATCACATAACCTCTTGAAGACTTAATAACTCTGTATTGGACTCATGAACACTTTATAACTGCTCCCGCCATGTTCCCTGAGTGACTGTGTTATTTTTCTTTGCTGCTGTCGTGCATCTGTGGATCCACTCTTGATCCTGCTGTTTTAATGATGGATTTTAAAAAAATCTAAATTTCTTTTTATTGCATGCCGTACAGCGACGTTTCAAATGAGACTTATGATCTCCTGTGTGAACGCCATGCGACCCAAACGTGCTGTGAGGTGAAAAGCTAATAAATGTGAACAGAAACAGAGAAACTGCAATCTTGGTGGGATCGCTGAAAGTTCAACTATCTTTATGCACTAAGGCTGTCTAGACCTGCTGGCTTTATATTTGGGAAAGAATAAAAAGTGTTTTAAATACAATTTAGGTGGAGCCTGTAGTTCATTTGGGTAGATGCTACAATAAAATATTTTTTTCTTGTGGTTGAGTGTTTTTCCCATTGTGGAATTAGTACTTTCTTGTTATTGTAAGTAATGATCTGAAGATGTGGACGGTAAAATCAGAATAATTACAATAAAATGGGCTCATACACCATTCCAAACGCTGTAAATTCCGTGTTTTAAAATAAACACATAATCCTTTTACACTGTTTATAGCAATCTCTGTAATCCCACATGGACGTCTGCACCCCCATTATGAAATACGGGACAAGTAGACAATTCAAACAGATTCCTAAATTCATGCTTGATTAATTTGACTCGTTTTCAACTCAAAATTCACAGCGGTAATCGAAAGCGTCGAAGATTCGACCTGTGGAAATCTCGCGAGGGTGTAAACCTTTTGGAGGCTTGTTCTTTGGAAACGCCCCTGTGAAGCACAAGATCAACGTCCTATTGGTCAGACCATCATCCAGTCGCTCGAGTACAAAAATATCAGCCCATGATTGGTTACCTTGAAGTTCAATCACAAACACTTCTCAAGCTTATTGGTCAATTTATCCGTCGCTAAACCGTCCTTTGTCCGTGGATTGGTGCAGCAGCGCGGGCGGATTCTTCTATGGGCTTGGACTCCAAGGCGACGCGGAGAGCAAATGTCGTCATGAGCGGTGGGTAGGAATTAAAACATTGGAGCTTTATTACGTTCTACTTCCTTCTTTAACATTTTATTTGCGATGGACAGTAAATAACTGAGTGTGATGTGGTATAAATAAATGTGTTTAAGTGGGACTAGGCCACTTGTGTAAAAACTAAGCAATGCACTTCCGGAAAAGGGCTTCCTTTTCTGTAACGTTATCAAAGAGAGTTGTCTTACTAGCTACGCGCCAGCTAGCCAAATATGCTAGTGTTAGCCGTGTAGCAAATTGTTTTTATTATTATTTGGAAGTACATTCATCCCCGCCCGTCATTTCATTATAATAATACAAAGAAGAAGAAGAAATATTCAACAAATATGTCTTCCACCTTGTTTGGTTATATCCCCGTTAGTCTACTTTCGGAATAGCTAGGTAGCTAGCTCGCTAACATTGAGTGGTTGCTCACAGAAAAGCAAACTAACAGAATGTGTTTGGTGGCGGCGCTGTTTTGAGGCCACACTGTTTCTATTTCTGCATTATTGGTTGTGATTGTAAAGTTCCTCAGACAGTGCTTATTGTTGAGAAGCTCTCTTTATTGCAACCACATACGTTAGCCGGTTAGCGTATCTCTTGCAAAGAAGAGGAGGAGGCTGCGGTTTCCACATGTGTACGTTTTTATGTATGACGTTGAATTTTAGGCACCGTAATAAGATGCTGAATTTGTAATACTTTAGATGAGTGAGACGGTGCATGTTCAACAACACTGAGTTTGTGTTTGTTTTTATATCGTAATAAAGTCCAGTGCAGACAGAGTGGAGTAGGTTGCAGACAGAAGCAGCTGATATTGCTGGAGATTTGATTATTTTAATTGTGTACAGAAATGAAAAATGCTTTTCACTGCTGTTAAATCCACACGTGGATTTCATGCACCATTGTTGCATTGGATTCTCAGAACTACGAGTTTCTGTTTAAAGAACATCATGGCAGTCTTGGAATAATCAAGATGGGGGGGGGGGGGTATGTGCTATTTGCACGAAAGAGACAAATAAATTACTTTACAAATGTGTCCAAAATCTTTTAAATCCAGATGATGAAGTTAGCCTGAAATGTCCTGACATTGCACAGATCATGCAGGGTGGTACAAAATGTAAACAATGTTCATGTTATTAAGTTTAGTATAATATACATCTATGCAAATAGTGCAATACTTGAATTCCAGTAACATTTACTATATATATATGTATATACTGGGGGCACTTGGGGCAGTGATCCCCGGGCTGGGCGCATGGCTACAGTAGATAACAGGAACAACGTCTCCATCCAGAAGAGCGCAGTCCTCGGGACGGCTAAGATCCTGCTAGAACCCTCAAGCTCCCAGGCCTCTGGTAGAGGACCCGAGCTTGAAGGAGACACCATTTTGCCTGGGTGGGCGAGACGATGATTTTTATATATAGGCTGCATTTTCATTCACATTGTCAAAAGAGCTTCAGTATACCGTCAGAACAAGTGAATGTGTTTCTAAAATATGTTTGTTGCGTTGAGTTGCAAATGATCTTTTCAAACGTGGAGTACTTACGATGTGAAATGAGTGTAACGGTTTAAACTTGCTTCACATTTAAAGTGCAAGCTGCCTATAATGCTCCTCGATGCTTGGATGAAATCATCTCTTGCTGTGGGGTTTGATCTGTAAAGGATCAAAGAGTAGTTCTTTGTGGATATTTTATTATGAATCACCTGATGTTTTACGTCAAGCGTTTGCCCGATGACATGCTGTGAACTCATTTAATAAATATTAGCATTTCAGTTTTAATACTTGAATAAAAGATGAGACCTTAAATTCAACTTAAGTAATACGTGAAACTGCATGTAAAACACATAATGGAAACGGACTGGTTTTATTTTTAATCTTTTTAAGTTATTTAATTGCACAGTAAGTCTTTGATAGTACTTTGAGTATTACATTTCAGGCTGTGTAAAGTATGTGTTCTTTACCCAGACAGCTTTGCCTGATACTTATAATTCAGCTATCAATTGCGCAGCCACCTCTAAATGTGTTTATGGGGTTTCCAAATAAGTATAATATGTATAATATGCTTGGTAATACAGTATATTATTTTTCTCATATAATGATTTTTAGTGGAGTTAGGAATCTCATCCAGAATATCAATTTTTGAGTGTATCACAACAAATGTGGAGTCTTGGAACAATCATTAATGCTTTATGAGATGTTAGTTGCTAATTCTGCATGCATGTGATTAGGGCACATCATGTTGCACTAAATAATGTAATTAGTGACTTTATTTGTGTAACTAATTTTGTTTAATTATATATTGATTACAGCAACATTTTGGCATCCATTAGATGCTTTTAGATTTTACTAGAAGAGTCACCCAGTCTTACTCTGCTATACTTGTATTTTACAGAACAACAGGACAGTATGGCCACCACGGTTGCTGTCAGTCCCAGTGAATACCTTCAGCCTTCCAACACTTCCACGCAGGTGAGTAGAGCCAGGTCTGCTCAGTAGCCAGTGATGCTTTTGCATTGAACACCATATGTTCAGGTTTCTTTTTGGTCAGGCTCATACTGAGTGACCTATTTGAGATGAATGATCTTCCATTTCACAGGTGTTCATTACTAGAGGTCCAGTTATTCAGACTTCTGCGCTTGCTTAGGTCTGAACAGTTAAGCTGCATTTCCATTACATTGTAAAAGTCATTTTTCATTATGAGTGTACATATCCTCAATGTACTCCGCTCGTACTACGACTGTACTTTCGGCTCGTCGTGTGAGGGGTCGCCGTAGCAAATCAACGTTCTGCACTTCACCCTGTCCTTTGCACGTACTGGCGTGCCAAATCACTTAACGTGGATCGATAATTTTATACTTCGTCTCCATTGTCACCATGCCATCCTTCAGACCACTTATAAAGAATATTCACAAATTCAGCAAAAAAAAATCACTGAACGAGTGAGGAGCGCTCGGCAATCTAGCGCCCTCGTATCTCAATGTTATGTTCGTATCTTAATGCGAAATATTGCTTGCAGGTTTACTCGTATCTTGGAATGCTCTCATACGTACTACTACGCAGTAGTACTACGAGCGGATCTGTACTTGACAAGCAGGTCTGGTCCACGGAGGCCCCGCATCGCAGCTCCAACTAATCTAAGTTGATATATTTGTCAATCCCCCCCCAACCAGTTTAAGAATCCTCTTCAGTACTTTGTCTTCAAATACCAGACTTCCTCTTGGTACGGCATAGTTGCATCCTCGGGGCTAAATATGTTGGTTCAACGGCACACCTATTCTGCGCTCTGCTCCTAATTTCCTACAGATGCCTGACTCGGACCTGTTACTTACTCCCGAGGCATTTCGTACTGTAGGCGAACCAAACTGACGTCTGTTTGAACACAGCGAAAACGTAATGAAACATCAGGGTGCAATAAAGGCATCTGGAATGGAACTGCTGTGTTGTTGAGAATCCTTTGAACTTTAAATTGCGCTTAATTGTGTGTCATGACTTTCTCATTATGTTTTCTTATTTTGTGCTATTCCCAGTTTATTTTTTGTCCCGCTAGATGACTGTTTCTCTTCGTACTGTGGTCCATCAGAGCTCGTGTGCTTGACTGTGTTTCCTCCAGCAGGACACTCAGCCTTCCCCTCTGGCCCTCTTGGCTGCCACTTGCAGTAAAATCGGCCCCCCCGCTGCTCAGGCTCCCGTCACCTCTCCTCCAACGCAGCCTCAGCCTCGCAGACTTCTCCCGATAAAGCCAGCTCCAATCGCTCCTGCGCCACCCAAAAATCTGGGTTTCCTGTCAACCAAAGGCAATGTGATTCAGCTCCCCGCCGGCCTGGGCGCCACCCCCCCCGGCAGTCCCATCGTACTCACTATCCAACAGAGCCCAGCTCGCACCAACACCTCTGCCCCCGCCAATATCCAGTATCAGGTGGTGCCACAGATGCAGGGTGCACAGACCATCCAGGTAATGCCACAGGGTGGTCAGATCCAGCTAATACCAGGCACCAACCACACCATCATCACCACCCCCATGACCATGCCAGGCCCCGCAGCCGCCGTCGCGCCGGTCACGCCGCAGAAGACTGCCATCAAGCTATCCCCCAAGTTGCGCAAGGCCAACAACTCTTCTTCAAGCATGGCGCAGCTAACCGGTGGGCTAACGCTGCCACTCAACGTGGCAACCGGGGAGGTAGGAGGAACTCAAATCATCACAGAAACGGCAGCTGCACCTCCCACTTCAGGAAAGGGTCGACGAGGGCGGAAGAAGAAGGTGCTTGTGGCTCCTTCCGGCAATCCTCCACCTCCTGCGCCTGTTGCTCCGTATCCTCCTCAGGCTGCCTCCCCACCCCCAGAGCAAATGGAGACTATCCTTATAGAAGCTGGTGACAACATTATTCAGGTACAGCGTTCCACATACAAACCCGGTGTGCTTAATCTACTGGTTCGTACTGAACTGCGTGCATGAAGTGCTGGGCTGAGTAATCTTACAATTAACTGTGTGATTCTTCTGCAGCTTTAAGGGTGTCTGATTGTGGTTCAGTAGTGCACTTGTGTGGCATACACGCTTACTAGTGAGAAAATGTAAATCCAGCAAATATTCTTTGCCTAAAAGAACAAATTAAACCTGTTCTGAATGTTGCAATCAGAGTTTTAACTACAACAACGCTTTAAATTAAGGTTGGGGATTTGTTATTTTTCCTGTTTTTGATATACCAGCTGGCATTAATAAAACTTGTTTAGCATATGGCTAATTGCATATTGCTTTATCTTTAAACATGTTTTTCCTCTTACTTCCACCTGGTGGCAATGTAGCACTGCAGCCAGAAGGTGGCAGTAGTACACTTACACACTTTCTTGTAACCACTGTAAGCTAAAGGAAAATACATGCTGCCCACACAACACTGCAGTACAAGTGTGGCAGCCATAAACAAGTTGGCCTGGAACTCCCTCAGATAAATGAAAATTGAGAAACAGCATAAATTCTGTATAGTTTACTGTCCTATTATTATCACAGGTCTACCACAGCAATGCTTCATCATCATTTGAGACCAATGTATACAGCAGAATAAGGTCCTTCCTCAGTTCTAGAGTCATTAAATGGTTTTGTTGACAAACTAAAATAGATTTTAGACTTTCAGAATTGACAATAGCCCTCATCTCAGATTATGGCCAAATGCATCTCATCAGCTTTGTGGAAGACAATAAAAAAAAAACTTGCTGCAAGACTGGACAATCTGAACTCTACAATTCTATTCTTGTGAGGAAATAATCATCACAAGCATAAAATGTTTGTTTGCTCCACTTACAGGTTTGCAATGGTATTAATTATCCGCATGCAAAGAAACACAACTCTGTTTGAGTAGAACATAAACTGGGCTGTCTTTGAACATTTTCGTGATACTGCTCTCGGATCACTGCCTGAAATCTTCTCCTTCACGTCCAGAAGATTCTCAATGGGGTTATAAGATGGACCTGTTGTAAATTTGGATGACTATGAAACGATTTAGACCAATGAGAAGGCTCGTAGTATTCCAGTTAAATCGCTGAAAAGCTGTCAACTTCAGGGGGTTCATGGGAGAGCCCCCATCATTGGCTCAACATTAATAGATCATCTGATTGCCATCCTTGTACTTTCCATCCATTTATGATGGGAAGGGAAGAGACTCAGAAGTGAGTGTTGTCTCAAAGACTCTTAGCCTGATGACACCAGAATAATGTCTTGTGTCTTTATATTTGCAGGCTGGTAACAACCTCCTCATCGTACAGAGCCCTGGGCAGCCGGCTATGGTACAGCAGGTCCAGCTGGTCCAGCCAGTCCAGCCCAAACCAGAGTCTCAGGTGGTTCAGATCCCCCAGCAGGCTTTGAAAGTGGTGCAGGCCGCTTCTGCAACGTTACCACCCGTCCCACAGAGACAGTCAGTTCCCTCAAACATGCAGGTCACCCAAACCGAAGCAACACCAACACAGGTACCTAGTTGAACTCTTCAGCCATATTTGCACCTTAAAATATATATTTATTTTACAATAAAACATTATCAGCTTTGTGTTCTGACTCTTTGAGCATTGTTTGTAGCAAAATTATACCACCGACTACTGATATACAGCTCTGGATTTATCACTTTACAAAATGCAAACGGAAGCAAAATCTAAGTCATTCATTGTTTGCTGTCATCAATCAGCAGTTTATTATGTATTAAAGGGAACAGTTTTTTTGTTTTTGTTTAAAAAAAAAGAAACATTTATTCCCTAACTTTATTTTACTTTTGATATCTCTGTAAGAAACACTGTCCAGTTTAAATAAAACTCCAACATTCTATTGACACCCCCCCCCACTTAGATCCTCTTCAGAACCGGATTGGGTGAGTGGCAGTCTGTTCAGCTCCAAGATCCGGTACAACCCACAACAGTGACTCCCACCTCTTCCATTGTGACCACCACCGCCGCCTCGCCCGCAGCAAGCACCAAGAGAACGCTAGCGGGAGCTCGTAAAGAACGGACTTTGGCAAAAATAGCTCCAGCAGGGGGGATAATAGCGTTGAACACATCACAGATCTCCACAGCTCAGGCAATGCAAACTATCAGCATCAACGGAGTTCAAGTTCAGGGAGTTCCTGTGACCATCACTAATGCAGGGGGTGAGTGGATGCTTGTTTACATTAAGTGCAATAGACCATTTTGCATTGCATGAGGTAAAATCCAACATCACAGATTATATAAAAGATTTGTCTTTATTTGTGGCAGGACAGCAACACCTCACAGTCCAGACAATGCAGGCCGGGGGACTTCAGTTGGCAACAACACAAGGCCAGCCCGTCCAGGTAGACCAGACTCTCACGCTGGAGCTGCCTGGCCAGCAGCCCGGAGAAAAGAAGCGCCGCATGGCTTGCACATGTCCCAACTGTAAAGATGCAGACAAGAGGTGAGCGTGTCGAGACAAATGTCCCCGGCTATTTAGGTTTCCTTTGCTATCAGATTCAGGACGTAAAATTAGTAGGTTATCTTACAATGATCATTTGCTTATTACAGTTTTTAGAAAGAAAAAGTTATATTTTTCCTCAACTCTCTGTCAGACGGCACTATTGGAGGTTCTGTGACACACGTAAGAAATGTCAAAGATATATCTGAAAATCCAACAGGGACTAGTCTCTGTGGGTTCCAGTAAAGGAGGGAACGTTTCCCACTTGTTCACTCGTCTTCATGATTTACATTTCGAAACTGAAACGGCGTTGAAGCAATAATAAACTGAGCGACACACACACAAAAAGGTTTATCTCTGCTCCTTTCCATGTTGTTGCCAATTCTTTAAAACAGTAAAACATCGACGACTTGGGGACACGGTGTGCCAATATGTATGTTTGTGCAGGCCTGGAGAACTGGGAAAGAGAAGGCACATCTGCCACGTTCCTGGCTGTGAGAAGACTTTTAGGAAAACCTCCCTGCTCAGAGCGCATGTGCGGCTGCACACTGGCGAAAGGCCCTTTGTCTGCAACTGGGTGTTCTGCGGGAAACGTTTCACACGCAGCGATGAGTTGCAACGGCATGCAAGGACGCACACGGGTCTGTATGCTCAAACGCACGAACCAGATGTTGCATAGAGTCTTAATGGAATTCCATCCGTCCATCTATTTTCATCCGCCGGGTCGCGGTGCTTAACGTAACTCATTGGCTGCTAGAATATTGTGTTCAGTTCCTATGTAAACGCCGCAACCAAAAGAAAGAGTCGACCCGCCTTCTTTAATCAGGAATAAAGTACAAACTTTGTTTCTACCTTTTTCCGTTCTTTAGTTATCAGCAGTAGAACAAAGGCTGATTTCACCAAAAACAGCGAAAACGATCTGCGTTTCTCTGATGGCAGGTCGACTCAAACTGAACCTACTCGTGTCGACGACTCCGCCTCCGTTCGTGCGTCTTCGGTTTGCCTCAGCTCCACTCTTGAGTTCGAATTCTGAAAATCTGTTCGACTTCCGAGGCATTTTTAAACTCCATTCTTTTTATTCAAGAACCGCGTCCTTTGAGAACCGAGGTTCCACCGAATATTGAAGTATAGAATTCTGTGCAACCTCATTTGAAGTTCTCTAAAGTGTAATGACAGTAATATTAGAGGAAGGTCCTTAACTCATGTTAACACATTTTGAAGTCAGTCATGCTGCACCTGAGACAGAGGTAATCCTGTTCGTTCTCTCTGTTTCCGTCGCAGGAGACAAACGCTTCGAGTGCAGCCAGTGTCAGAAGCGCTTCATGCGGAGTGACCACCTGACGAAGCATTATAAGACTCACATGAACACCAAGAACCTGTGAGCTGCTTGTACACTGACTCTATATACACAGAAGGACTCTCTTAAACTAAAGACTATTAGAGGAACGAGGGGCAGAGGAAACGGCTTCGTTGGAGTGTCTGTGACGTGCTCCCCATGTCTCCCATTGCTTCTCAGATATGCGGTCGTGTGAAAAGCCTCATGGGTGACTGCAGACTGATCCAGCAAGTTTCTTACACATTTATCTGTTTCCTACTCTGAATTGAGGAGTCCAGAGTCAGCTCTGGTTGAACATGTGAGACGGTGAAAGGATGAGCCCGCAGACAGATACTCAACTCACTTACCACTTATTTATATATACTGGAAGAGCAACAACTATTCAGACGTCAGCGCCACGGCAACAGGACTCCACTTTCCCTCTTGTGTTTTTACATCCCCAACGACATCATTTCTTGTTTTTTAAGTGTAATATTGATTTGTTTTCCCTGAATGGAATGGTACATTTGTTTTAGTGTATAAGCAGAAGCTTCTGATGATGTTACACCTGTAACCCCCCCCCCCCCCCCCCCCCCCCCCGCCATAAAATCTGGGTACATTACATGTATTTCCTTTCAAGCCAATGCTGTAGAAGTTAACGTTAGCTACTTTTGATTATACATCATAATAAAGATGATAGTAAGGCAGCATGTTTGTTAAAAACGAACATATATTGGGAAATGACAAAGTTAAAAAAACAGGAGGCTGAAAACTGAGCATAAAAAATACAGAAACAATGTAAGATCGAATATTGTGAGGTCGCTGATCAGATTGAGTTATTTCAACTCAGAGGTCCAAAGGCAAACGATTAAAATGAGCTTTAGTCAAGCGTGTCAGACAAGCATGCTAAAGCATCAGGTTAGTTTTTTAACCTGTGTCTGATACGTTTATTAATGGAGGAAAGTATTTGGTTACAGTTTTCAGCCGCTCTCAGGAAATATATCAATTAAATTGGCTTTTGGGGAGGGGTTACAATGTGTGTGTGTGTGTGGTTTTTTTTTAAAGCAGGTCAAATTCTTACACTGTCAAAACTGTAAACATGTAATTGGATAATTAAAGAGGTCTTGCGATTGATCCTTCTGAAATACCACAAAGGAAAGCAATGAAATTCCCCCCAGATATTTTGTGATCTGTGCTCAAAGTGGAGCAGAATGCCAGGTCAGAGCTGCCAGGAGGCAAATACATCAGTAACATTCAAAAATGACAGTTCTGTGATGAAGAAGCAGTTCATCCAAGAAGATGTCAATACTATGTATACTATTTAAAAAATTCTACACTGTTAGAAGAGCACTGCAAAAACTTCAAGCTGTATTTTGATGGCAAAGGAGCTAATTTGACGACCGTAGGAAAAACTAACTTTTTAATTGTTTGAGAAATTGGGTTAAAGATGGGTTTTTTTTGAGTCACTGGGTGCCAATATTTAAATATTGATCATGAAGGGAGTGATACAATCCACTTATGACTGAACTCACATCCCTCTTCCCTCCATAGTGGGCTAGGGACCTATGACAGGTACGCTTGCATCCAGCGTTATCTCTCATTTAGTTCTGACTGGTACGTTTTAACCACTAAGTTCCTGATTTTTTCCACTTACTGTACATGTGGACATTTTCCTATTTACTTTCTTTTTTTTGCTTGAACTTCAAAAAAGGAGGTATAAATTTGGCACCTGAACCTGTTATTCTGCTCTTTACTTTTGGTATCACTTGGATTTGCTTGATTGTAATCCATACATTGTGATCAGATTTACTATTATTTGCCCAAACTTTACAATTGTATCTCAAAATGTAGAGGAAAAAAACCTTCCCTTTGGTCTTTTAATGTTTGCATGAGTTTTCCAACTATGTTATGTCTTTAATTGTCAGCTAACAGCTTTTGTTCTGATATAAGGGCAACAGTAGACCAACTGCATAGTATTCTCACAAATTAATGAATTTAGCTTTACAGAGAAAAAATATTTTTTAGGTAATCCTTGATGTAATTAATATGTACAGATGTCAAGGTGACGCTTAAGTCCGACCTGGTATTGGAGCTCTCTTCATGGAAGACAACAACTTATTGTCATAAGCTTTCTTGGCAGACATGTCAGGTAGCATCATCTTTTGTTTGGTTATAATACTGTGGCAAACATGTTTAATGGATGTTGCTGCCCAATTAATTCAACATTTACTAACAACTGTCAAGACATACATGAATAGAATTCGACCAGAAAGCTAAACTCGGATGAAGTTTAAAGCATTTTGAGCCAGTTTTCCATAAAGTGATCTCCCCAAGTTGACAGATGAAACTTAAGTGGTAAATATTTGCTGTGTATATATTCAAGACTGTGTCTGAAGACATGCCATGATATTAGGATTGGGGGGGGGGGGGGGGGGGGTGCTGCTCATATTAGTTTGTAATTCATAAATATATCATGTAAATACAATCAACACAATATATGTTTGTAGGATATTGAAAAAGTAAAGGTAAGCTGCCTAGTTTTGTGGTTGGCATGACCAGTCCTGAAGGAAATGGACTTTGTACAGTGTAGGGAATAAAATATTATCTTCATTCCTGCTTTTTATCAGATTTATATATCTTTTTTCTATTGAATAAAAAATGCCTTAGACAGGTGCACCCAGTATTTTTTTAAGTTAATGTTTATTTTTTTGTTTAATTCCTGGTAATAATCATAAACTTTCTCTGTGTGTTTTTATTTTAATTTTAATTGTATTATATACCGAGCTAATGCCCAGTTATTTAAAATCCCAGGATCCAAATGTTAAGTCAATTTTACTGCTGGTTTGATTTCCGTGAATTAAATGCTTCTCTTCCCGAGCCTATGATTTTCTGCAGCCTATTTTGGTTTTCAGGAGAACCCAGAGAGCCACCTGTTTATTTTGTAACTTGTAAAAAGGTGCTCCTTTTCTACTGTCATCCTCTCAATAAAGAATATAAACGAATCGCTGCCTTATTTTGTTGTTGTTTGTTGTTGTACTCTCAGCTTGGAAAAGAAAGACGCAAAAACACTTTTATTTCGAAATCCTTTTTGCATACGTCATCAATAATGGACCGACGTGGTTTATTCTTTCTGGGGAAGAGATGATGGATTCTTATCTCCATTCTACTGCTGCGGCGGGATTTTGGAGTCTTCTTTCACACTCGCATATACATACAGAATATATACATTGTTTCTCGTTGTCATAGCAACCTTTGTTCCGGTTTGTCTGATTCATTCGATGCACCTGCGGAGAGCAAGTGCCACACAGCGGAAGCCCATTTGCGAAGGTAAATAAATGCTGGGAAACTTTGTTCTGACGCAACAGTGGTTTAGTAACGTGTCTAATGTTGCCCTAACGCGTAAAACCACGGAAGAAAGCTGCGCAAATGAAACAAAAATGAGCGAAGTTCTGGTTTATAAGCATGTAATTACAGAATAAGCTAATTTATGACTCAATTCTGTCTCTACTTTGACGAAGGAAACATTTCGACTCTAAACTTCTGCAGGATCCGCTTTAAACGCAGCCGTGAGGTCGATCAGGCCGTCGTCCTGATCCAGGCTGGACATTTAAACAGCAGCCCTGTTTCTCCATGCGCTTCAAGTGATGATTCATTTTTGTTTTACTTTTAACGATGATGGCATTCAGACTGGAGGAGGGATGAGGGACGCCGGGCCTGCGGCGCTGCTTGCGGGCCTCTGCGGTGCGGACGGGCGGAACCCTTTTCCTGTGTGGCAGGACGGACACGTCGGCGTCTGCTTTAACCAACTCGTTCTCGGGGTCTTGCCTCACGCGGGTCTGGCCGTATTCAGCGCCTGCTACTTTGGCATGGCAAGGTGAGGGACGTACCTGCTCAGAGACGGCGGCCCTCGCTGTCCTCTCTCGTCTCTGAGCTGTCCGTGTGTTTATTCTGCTTTGTAGACGGAGCCTCCTCCGAGCGTCTCCTCCCTGCGGCTGGACCCTCAGGTTGGTGTCGGCTCTCCTGTCTTCGCTGCTCTTCTGCGCGGACGTTGTCCTGGTGAGCGTCCTCCAGCAGGAGGACATGTACCTGGACCTCCTAGCTGATGGCTGTGCCGTCTTGGCCTGGCTGGTTCACGTCGGTGCCATCTGGGCGCTCCAGAGAACCGCCTTCGGTATGTCCAGAGGACCCCTGCTGCTCCTCCTGCCGGTCCTTGCGTCCGTCCCGAATGTAGTCGTCACCATGACGATTTACTCTGACGATCGGGAATTCGCGAGCTTCACGAAACCTCTTAAACTGTCGCGCTTTGTGCTGGCCTCCGTTCGGACGCTCCCCCTCCTCGCTTATCTTCTGGCGTTTGCGTTTCCCTGCATCCCTGATCCCGGCTCTACTCTGTATGTCAACGCCGCGGACGGATCCCCTCTGATCTCAGAGCAGCCCCCGCCAGACACGGGCGAGACGGTGGCCGAGGACGGCAGCGGCTGCGCCTCTCGGCTCTTCTACCTGTGGTTGACTCCTCTCCTTAAACGGGGGCAGCGCGGGGAGCTGGACAGACCCTCCGACGTGTACCGCCTCCCCCAGAAGCTCCGGACTAAGGTGGTTTTCCGCTACTTCCACCGGTGCTGGGAGGCGTGCAGAGGAAGGACATCAGTCGGCGACGGGCAGGATCAGCGGCCCAGGCCGGTCGGTAGAAATCTCCCGAGAGGCACCGGGGAGGAGGAGCCTCTGGTGCTGGGGGGCGACGTCCGGCTGCTGCGGGTGCTGCACAAGGCCTTCGGATCGTGGTACTACGTCCTCGGCGCGCTGAAGATTTCTGTGAAGATGCTGCGCTTTGCGGGTCCGCTGCTCCTCGGCGGTCTGGTGACCTTCATGGAGGACCAGGGCTCTCCGGTCACCACGGGGATCTGCTACGTCCTGGGCATCTTCGCCTCCACGTTCCTCACTTCTGTCTTACAAAACATCTATATCTTTGAGGTCTCCAAGGTGGCGCTGGCGGCACGCGCCGCTCTCATGTCGGCCATCTACGGCAAAGTCCTCCAGGTCAGCGGCAGCGGCCTGGCTGGCTTCTCCCTGGGAGCGGTCGTCAACCTGATGAGCACAGACGCCGATCGCGTGGCCAACTTCTTCACCAGCTTCCACGAGCTGTGGAGCCTCCCCTTCCAGTTCGCCGTTACCCTCTACCTGCTCTACCTGCAGGTGGGCCTGGCTTTCCTCGGGGGGCTCGGCGTGGCGCTGCTGCTGGTGCCGTTCAACAAGTTCCTCGCTTCCCGTATCCTTAGCAACAACAAGCTCATGCTCGGGTTCAAGGACAAGCGTGTTGCGGTAAGAACGCCCATGTTTCCAGATGGATCGACTCTCCTGAGGGCGTGGGACCGGCTCCAGGGAGAAACCGCTACGTTAGCTCCTGCTAACTGCACTACCCGTGCTGCCGATGAGGCTGTAAATTAAATATATAATATACACCAAAAGTTGTAGTGCACTCATAGTTTATAGTCTTTATTATATATATATTTGCTCAGTGTCATTAATAGTGACAGCTGGAGGCATCATATTTTGGGGTCTTGGCTTTATTGCGGAATAGGTTGGAATTAATGCTTGAGCATATGGACTTGCATGAGGAGTTTGACTTAACGAACTTCCATACTAGTTGGCATACAGCAGTCGGGGTCAGATGAAGCAGTTCCAAAGACCGGGAAAAAGTAAAGACTTTAAAACAGGATCCATTAAAACTCAAGTCCCAAATCATGATCGTTTTGCTACGGCCGATTTTACTGTCTGGAATACTTCAAATGAACATATTCTGTGGGCTCAGAAATTGAAGCAATTGATCCCGTGTTTTTTTATTTTCTTTACAGATTCTTGTTGAATTCGTAAAAGCAAACTAATTCTCCCGGGTTACCAGAATACGGGAAAACCCTGTGAAGAAAGTTGGCTTTTTAGGCGCCCATCTTAAGCGCGCGTCGCGTCTGTTTCCTTTCCCAGTTAATGGCAGAGATCCTCTTTGGCATTCGCGTCATCAAATTCTACAACTGGGAGCCTCATTTCACTCGGAGGGTTGCAGATTACCGCAGAGAGGAGCTGTCCCATCTCAAGGCCATCAAGTACCTGGACGCCATGTGTGTTTACACCTGGGCCGCTCTACCTGTGGTCATCTCCATTCTCACCTTTGTCACCTATGTGCTGCTGGGGCATCAGCTGACTGCAGCCAAGGTCTACTGCATGCTTTGAATTGACATTATTTATTCACAATCTTGTTTTTTGTAACGAATTGCTAATAAGAAGAATGTTGCGAGGCTGAATACCTGATCATCTGGCCATTCCCTGCTTGGGTATCTTATTTTTATTTCTTGAATTGTGCCTCAGATGTTTTAATTTATAAGCAGAGCATTTCTTTCTAGTCAATTGATCATCAGAATCAGTCATTTCTTCATCGCTCTCTCTGATTGAAGATGTCTGCTGAGTGAAGTGATCACAGACGTCCGGCTTCGTCCTCTGCAGGTGTTCACCACTCTGGCTCTGGTGAGAATCTTGATCATTCCACTCAACTCATTCCCCTGGGTCCTCAACGGCATTCTGGAGGCCAAAGTGTCGTTGGAGCGAATCCAGGCTTTCTTCAAACTGGCTGACCGGGACCTGCAGGCGTACTACGCTCTCGGTAGGGTCTGGAGCTTGTGTTTGATCAATGGCACGTTCCGTCTCTCATCCAAGAAAGGTGAAACGTCTTCAACCGAACTTTTTCCTGATTCGCAGTCACAATTTTCAGCTTCTTTTTAAGAAATAGCTTTTTTTTTTCTTTTTTTCTGAAGGTTCAGAACAGCCTCTTCAGGCATAAAGCAAGTTCATTCAAAAAATATTTAAATTTACTAATTCAGCAAAGGTGTTTCCTCTACAACCAGTCATGCTGCATTGAATGTAAATATAGATATATGAGGTGTGTCACTTACAGTTATTAACTATTCTAAATGTATCATCATATATCCAACCACTTTGAAACTCAAACTTACCGTATCTGTCCTAGTGTCTCCTGAAGACATTCAGACATCTGTCCTGTTGAGCCGGGGGACATTTTCCTGGCAGGGGCCTAATGATCCCAAAGAAGTGGAAACAAGAGCTGCTAAAGGGAGTCTGCTGCTACGCGGCCTCAATCTACACATAACCAAGGTCCGAGCCATGTGGTGACATTCAAGTCATTTGCATTGTGCATTGTCTGATATCCACGATGCCAGCAGGGCAGGTTTATCTTCAGGGCCTGAAGATAAACAGCAACACTCGTCTGTCCGTAGGGCTCGTTGGTTGTTGTGGTGGGAAAGGTCGGCTGTGGAAAGAGTTCCTTACTGGCTGCTCTAAGCGGAGAACTCAGCAGGTATACCGCCTCGGAAATATGACGAGTATCTGCACGTGCTTGGGCTCACGAATCATCTTCCTGCCCCCGCAGGCTGAGTGGAGTTCTATATGTTGCAGACAGAGAGGCTGGCTTCAGCCTGGCGTCCCAGGAGCCGTGGATCCAGCACGCATCGGTTCGGGATAACATCCTGTTTGGAAAAGACTTTGATCCGGCGTTCTACCAGGCAGCGATCGAGGCCTGTGCTCTTTCAGATGACCTCAGAGTATGGCAACTAATTATTCAGCAGAACACTAAAACATTGAAAAGCAAACGGTACGACTCATGCAGAGTCATGCGTGCAGCTTGTGTGATTATGTCATGCATAGTTCTCAAATCTGTCTGAAGGTATTGCCACATGGAGACATGACAAAAGTGGGAGAAAATGGAGTGACTCTGAGCGGAGGGCAGAAAGCTCGACTGACCCTCGCCAGGGCGGTTTATATGGTGAGTCCTCTGATCCAACGTTTTCTATTTTGGTCACAGTCGGATGTGAAAGAGACTCGATCGCTTCGGTATTTGACATCGGTGTGTCTTAACTTCTGCTGCTTTGAGGTTGTATCGTGTGAATTTTCTCCCCGATTCTCACCGTGTCAGGACAAAGACATCTACCTCCTCGATGATCCGCTGGCCGCGGTGGATACCGATGTGGCCGAACACCTCATGAAGAAATGCATCTTGGAGCTCCTGGGAGGAAAGACCAGAATCCTTTGCACGCACCGCATCGAATTTGTACACAAAGCTGACCTGGTGGTCTTCATGCACGACGGAACGATCATTAAAACGGGTAACAAAGGCTTTTCTCAGTGTGCTGGAAAGGTGTGATCTGTGCTCTGATAACAAGATGGGTGGTCCATTTCCTCTTTAGTCCGGAGGACGTGGCGTCCGTAACTTCCAATAAGAATTTTGCTTTTGGCCACGGGACAGTTTTCCAGTCCAATGAGCTCATGCCCAGTGAGGACAGTGTTTATGAGTCTCAGAGTTTCAGCTGTCATTTGTGGATACATTGACAAATGTTCATGGACGAAGGCTCTCAGGAGTGTTTCTGAGCCGCTGCGGCGACGTCCACTCCAGAATCACACCCGTCTTTACTGCAGCGACGCCCACTCCAGAATCACACCCGTCTTTAATCCGGCGTCGTCCACTCCAGAATCACACTCGTCTTTAATCCGGCGTCGTCCACTCCAGAATCACACCCGTCTTTAATCCGGCGTCGTCCACTACAGAATCACACTCGTCTTTAATCCGGCGTCGTCCACTCCAGAATCACACCCGTCTTTAATCCGGCGTCGTCCACTCCAGAATCACACCTGTCTTTAATCTGCCGTCGTCCACTCCAGAATCACACTCGTCTTTAATCCGGCGTCGTCCACTCCAGAATCACACCCGTCTTTAATCCGGCGTCGTCCACTACAGAATCACACTCGTCTTTAATCCGGCGTCGTCCACTCCAGAATCACACCCGTCTTTAATCCGGCGTCGTCCACTACAGAATCACACTCGTCTTTAATCCGGCGTCGTCCACTACAGAATCACACTCGTCTTTAATCTGCCGTCGTCCACTCCAGAATCACACTCGTCTTTAATCCGGCGTCGTCCACTCCAGAATCACACCCGTCTTTAATCCGGCGTCGTCCACTCCAGAATCACACCTGTCTTTAATCCGGCGTCGTCCACTCCAGAATCACACTCGTCTTTACTGCAGCGACGCCCACTCCGGAATCACACCCGTCTTTAATCCGGCGTCGTCCACTCCAGAATCACACCCGTCTTTAATCCGCCGTCGTCCACTCCAGAATCACACCTGTCTTTAATCCGGCGTCGTCCACTCCAGAATCACACCCGTCTTTAATCCGCCGTCGTCCACTCCAGAATCACACTCGTCTTTAATCCGGCGTCGTCCACTACAGAATCACACTCGTCTTTAATCCGGCGTCGTCCACTCCAGAATCACACCCGTCTTTAATCCGGCGTCGTCCACTCCAGAATCACACTCGTCTTTAATCCGGCGTCGTCCACTCCAGAATCACACTCGTCTTTAATCCGGCGTCGTCCACTACAGAATCACACTCGTCTTTAATCCGGCGTCGTCCACTCCAGAATCACACCCGTCTTTAATCCGGCGTCGTCCACTCCAGAATCACACCCGTCTTTACTGCAGCGACGCCCACTCCAGAATCACACCCGTCTTTACTGCAGCGACGCCCACTCCAGAATCACACCCGTCTTTAATCCGGCGTCGTCCACTCCAGAATCACACCCGTCTTTAATCCGCCGTCGTCCACTCCAGAATCACACTCGTCTTTAATCCGGCGTCGTCCACTACAGAATCACACTCGTCTTTAATCCGGCGTCGTCCACTCCAGAATCACACCCGTCTTTAATCCGGCGTCGTCCACTCCAGAATCACACTCGTCTTTAATCCGGCGTCGTCCACTCCAGAATCACACTCGTCTTTAATCCGGCGTCGTCCACTACAGAATCACACTCGTCTTTAATCCGGCGTCGTCCACTCCAGAATCACACCCGTCTTTAATCCGGCGTCGTCCACTCCAGAATCGCACTCGTCTTTAATCCGGCGTCGTCCACTCCAGAATCACACTCGTCTTTAATCCGGCGTCGTCCACTACAGAATCACACTCGTCTTTAATCCGGCGTCGTCCACTCCAGAATCACACCCGTCTTTAATCCGGCGTCGTCCACTACAGAATCGCACTCGTCTTTAATCCGGCGTCGTCCACTACAGAATCGCACTCGTCTTTTATTTATTTTAATTTCACCATCCCTGTTTTCAGGCACACCAGAAGAAATCCTTCCTATGGTTGAGACGGTATCAGGAAGCTGGAAGAGGGACCATAAAGGGACACAGGAAGGTGCGCTAACCTCATTTAAATGGAACGGATTACCAGTGCAGCTTCTCTGTTGATTTCCACCACCGCGGTCAAGACTAACCGTCTCATCTCAAAATGCACGTTATAATTAGCGCTCTCCATGACCCTGTTCCCTGCACTACGTACACGCATTGGTTGCATTGGACCTTATCCACAATGTTGGCATAAACTGCATCATTGTGAATTTCATGTAGCGAGGTTTAGAAACTCTTTCAGCTCCAGTACTCGACAACAAAACACAGGGAAGTGCCACCTGTTCATTAAATCCGCTTTCTTATAATCATTTTGGATTTGATCGCACTCGTTCCATCTTGCAGACTGGACAGGATTTGAAGAAGTGGAAGCCTTCCTAACCCTAACGAGTTCTGTGACTTTATATTTGCATAAATGTCTGAGATATACTAACTTTTTTGTATTTTGTGTATGTTAAAAGGAGCATCAAATTCACTCCACTCAGAAATTCAAGGTAAAAAATAAATGGATTTTTGTTTTAATCTTGATATTAATAACTTCTTAAATTTGGGTTTGCTGCAGAAAATACTAAGATTTACTCTGTGTGAACCAGGTGATGTGCAACAGGAGGAGGAGGAGGAGGAGGAGAAGCCATGTCCATCCCAAGATCTTTGTGTGAAGGATGAAGTCTGTCAGTCGGGGGAGGAGCAGAAGCAATCGGGCAGCCTTTCATGGAGAGTGTACCAGACCTACTGGTTTGCTGTGGGGGGGGCCTTGGCTGCTTCTATCCTGATGTCTCTGATCCTGATGCAAGGTTTGGAACGACCAACACAATGTAGAGTGATCTGAAGCGTCCACGCAGCTGCTGAGCTGGTGTGATTCTATCATTCCGCCTTGTAGCACCACATTATGTAATAACAGCGCATTATGTAACCAAATTATTGAACGCAATATGTAATAAAGTTTGCCGCATTTTTTAATAAGTTGTTATATATTGCGCCGGTTATTTCAAAATGCAGATGTTAAACTTTCTTTATGAAGAAAATTTAATAATTTGGCCCATTTCGCAATAAACCAGCAAAATGACATCTATGCTACATTAACACAAATGGAAGTGGAGTAAAGTTTTTTCCATTCTGTATTTATTTTTGTCTTTTCTCTGCTTTCTAATCACATAATATTTAACATATTCCAGATGTGTGTGTGTTTCCTGACATTACAGTGTACTAATAATCCCACGCTGTATTATTATAATTAACATTACATGTAGTACTAGTTATAATGAATTCTCAGTTATGAGTCATGATAGAATGCTTAAAATCAATGTTCTAACATTGTTTTTCTCTAAGACATTAATTTTGGTGGTTTATTACATAATGCACCAAATTATTACATTTTCTTCATAAAAACAAGTTTAACATCTGCATTCTGTAATAAAAGATGCAATATGTAACAACTTTATTACAAAATGCAGACAGTTATTACATAATGCAGTGCTGCAAGCCCCTAATTAGAATGTATGCATGGTGGATCTAGTGAATGAATAAAACAAAATGTATTTTGATTTGTTCAAACTCTTCAGAACCTTTCGATCCGCACAAATATGAAGGGACTGCATGTCTCGCTGTGGGGTGACTGTGGAATAGTCTGGATAAAGAAATAAAACAAAGTACAAACATATATCTGTTTGAAAAAAGGTACAAATATATTTCTAAACAAGTATGCGGAGGATGAAGTGTTAAATGTGAATACTGAGCATATATATATATATATTCTTTATATACGAGAATATATTAAGCTAATTAAGAGTACTGTACTTATGTTGAATGTTTTGCATCAAAGTGATCAATAGTTAGAAAGGGGTAGGAATAAAAAAGAAGTGTTTCACTTCTTCCTAATCTTTTTTAAACTATGTGTTTTGTTATGTGTTTTGTTATTTTATCGGTATTTCTTTCCTTTGTATGTACAAATAGCTACATGTTTCAAAAATAAAACATTCATTCATTCACTCATCCATGATGTGAGATGTATTCCGCTTGGCTTCCTCCTGAGACCCAGCCCGTTGACATGCGTCCTCTGTGATGGACAAATGTCCACTACAGAGGACATGCTAACTGGCTGGGTCTCAGGAGGATATAGCCTGTTCTGTTCCGCTGTTCCGTGCTTTGTGAACGTTTTAGTCAACAAACTGCTGATGTTTTTGTTTGTTTGTTTTGCTGTTTCTTTTGTGATGCAGTCTCTAAGAACCTTTCTGACTGGTGGCTGTCCCACTGGATCTCTGAGCTGAAGAACAACAGTTCCAGTCGAACAAATGGTTCGTCCTCTGGCTTCCCTCATCTTCTGCTCTTCTCAGCTGGGGGGTTGGTGTAAGTTGTCCAGCATGTTCTGTACTTTGTTAATTCAATGAGAACAGATTCTTGTTTTATTCTTGCACAGGAGACACTCAAGTTATCAAACGAAACGAACATCAGATTTTCCATTTAGTTAACTTGGAGAACATTGTTGTTGTAATGTTTTTAATTGTCCGCTGATAACTTTTGCATTTGAACGTCCAGCGTCACATCCCAGCTCTGTGGTCAAACGTCCGCACCTTCTCCCTCCAGGTCTGCTCCTTCCTCATCCGTTCAAACATCGCTTTCGACCAATGTGAGCTCAGATGTGAGGTTTTACCTGACGGTGTACAGCTCCATTGCTGCGGCCAACACCGTCTTCACTGCGCTCCGAGCTTTCCTCTTCGCCTACGGAGCCATCTGCGCTGCCTCCTCCATCCACAGCAGACTTCTGGACCGGGTCCTGAAGGTGAAACCCCCGCCCCCAAGCTCCATCCGCCCTCAAATGCCTTTTTTTTCAAACTTCTTGTCTCTGCAAATGTGTAAAACGATGGTGTTTGATTTAACGAAAAAAGCATTTTTAATGGTAGCTTGGAAATTGACACCAGTATGATTTGTTGAATATGAAGCCTCTTGTTGGAGACGGTTGAGAGGAGAGAAGAGAAAAACCATGGCAGTGTTGGGTGTAAAGTTTGCAGCACTGAAGAACATTAAAGACAAGTCTTCTGTTCATTTAAAGATGAATCAGTGTTTTTGATGTTTACAAAGGATGCATGGGAATTAGCAGGTGTGCCTTGCAGTGAGAAACTGTCCTGCTTTGTGGCCTGACCGTGACCCCCCCAGCCTTCAGTTTCTGGTAGCTCATTGGCTCGTGGCTGTCTTGCCTCAGCCCACTTGTACCTTAGAACTAATGTCATAAGATCTTTGTTCTCATCTTACTGATCATTTGTGACCCTCACGTATTACGTTACGTTCAGGACCAAAACATTTTTTTGCCCGCAACTCAACTGAATGATTTTGTTGTTCAGCGTCGGCTGCATGTAGAAAGACTTTTTAAAGGTGATGATATCTGTCTGTCAGTTTGTGTCGGATGTAAAAATGGTGATCAGAGCAGCTTTCGGATTTAAAAAGTACACTGCCAACCAAACCGACTCCCTGTTTCCGTTCTCTGCAGGCCACGGGGGCTTTCTTTGACACCACTCCCATGGGTCGCATTCTCAATCGCTTCTCTTCAGACCTGTACACCGTGGACGACAGCCTGCCGTTCATTATGAACATCTTGTTAGCCGACGTGTTCAGCCTGATGGGAATGCTGGTCGTGATAAGCTACGGCCTCCCGTGGGTCTTGGTGCCGCTTCTCCCCCTGGCGCTGTTCTACTATCGCACGCAACACTTCTACCGGCACACATCTCGGGAGCTGAAGCGCATGTGCAGCCTCACTCTGTCTCCAGTCTACTCGCACTTCTCTGAGACGCTGACGGGACTCGGAACCATCCGGGCCAGCGGAAGCGCTGCCAGGTGAGAGTCTGAATGTGTCAATGAGGCAGGAAACGTATATTAGCGTGTACCATTCGCAGGACAAATCTAGGCTAGTGGCAGATTTACTGATAGCAGCAAATCAAATGTTTAGTTTATTTGTATATTCTTGATTTCGAAGCTTTCGTCGTAGTCAAATGTTTTTTTCTAACAAACGGCGGATTGAATTTAATGCGCAATGCAAAATTACTGCAAAACAAAACAGCAGATGAAAGTGACGGAGCAATCGGCACCAGCTCTCTGGATCACCTTGACTTCTCCATAACTGACAACTTTGATAACAGTTTGGACATTTAATGGCTAAAAGTTTAATTCGGTAACATCCAGTGTTGTGTTTTTTGTCTACGATGATGGATTGCATTGATCTCCATGCTACGGAGTCAAACTCACTTCACTTTTGATAGAGTTTAGAGCTCCATCACCTTGTTATGAAATACCGAACGCTTATCCTAACAACTTTGCTTTGTGTTCCAGGTTTATAGAGGAGAATGCCAATCTCCTTGAGCAGAACCAACGCTGCTTGTTCCTTAGCAACGCCGGCAGCCAGTGGATGGATATCCGCCTGCAGCTGATTGGCGTCGCTGTGGTGACTGGCCTCGGGGTGATTGCTGTCATCCAGCACCAGTTTAGTTCTGTCGATCCAGGTGAGTCCGCACCGACTGTGATCGCTATACAAGCCTGTCGGCTCCGTAATGTTTCGGGTTGTGTCTTTCCGAAGGTCTGGTAGGTCTGTCCCTATCCTACGCCCTGACCCTCACAGCCCTGCTGTCTGGTCTCATATTCAGTTTCACCCAGACTGAGATGCAGCTGGTGAGTGTGGAAAGAACCGAGGAGTACTCCACCACTCTTCCCTCAGAACCACAGCACCAGAACACGCAGGTCAGATCAACTGCCTCGCTACCACCAGCTGAAACTGGCGACAGTAAGAGGCTGTGCGTTATGCAGGATCAATGAATTTATTAGAGATTCCAACTGATCTAGCCTCCAGAAATCAGACTTTATTCCCTCCGCCGAGGCGGGGTTATGTAATCGCCGGCATTTGTCGGTCCGTCCGTCTGTTAGGAAGATAACTCAAAAGGTTCTGGATGGATCTGGGATCACCTGATTGTAGCAAAACTTCTAGCAAACATTCAGAACAAAACAATCAATCATGTTGTAACTTTCTTTTCACTCCGCTGCCTCACCAGCTGCCCCAGGAATGGCCTGAGCAGGGCTGGCTGGAGTTCCGTTCTGTGGTTCTGGCCTACAGGGAAGGCTTTCCCAACGCGCTGGACAGCGTGAGCCTGGTGGTGAGACCCGGGGAGAAGGTGGGCATCGTGGGGCGCACCGGCTCGGGCAAGTCCACCCTGTTCCTGGCCTTGTTCCGAATGGTTGAGCTGAACCAAGGCCAGATTCTCCTGGATGGGCTGGACATCAGCGCTGTGGGCCTGGCTCAACTTAGGTTGGTCTGAATGAAAATGAAATGACAATCGGTACGATGACACGGTCCTATCAGCATAGAGCGATTTCACCTGCAACTGGATCCAGAGGCCAGTTCCACAGGTGGAATTTACCAAATGAGTCAGACCTGGGTGTAACTCTAATTCTTTTATTTGGTACTCTAAAACAAATTCATCAGTTAAAGCTCAGGTACAATGAGAACTCGCGTTAACAGTGACGACAGGTTTGTGTGGATTGTACTCAGGGTTACGCTGATCTGTTTGCATGATGGGGATTCATGTTTAAAATGGATCTTTAATGCATTAGCATCTAAAATAATACGAAAGGAAATGGCATAGTGGTTGGTTATTTGTTTGGTGAATGAAGTAAAAATCTATAAATATACCTTTATGTCAGAATAAAAATGGTAAATAACAAATTACCAGGAAGAAATATTGTATAGTATATATATTTTCTTTCAAACAAAGATGGTTTTATAAGTGCTTAGTTATCCTGTAGGCACACCTATTATTACAGTATATAATGTCAGCATCGGCACCACCATACAACCCTTCAAGTACATTTTAACCCTTCTTTCAGTCGAGAGAGAGAAACATTTTATGTGACAATAATAAAAAAGAATCCTTAAATAAGAATCTATAAATACTTTAATACTCCTGTAAACAGTTCCAGATCATTACATTTGAATCACATGATTCAGCCAATGGTTTTACATTTTATTTAAATGCCTTCTTTTAATAACAACAGCTCAAACTTGAAATGACTTGAGACTTAGTTATCATCTGACGATCTGCGTGTTGTGTGGGTTCCGTCTGCAGGTCCAGGTTGGCTATCATTCCTCAGGACCCCTTTCTGTTCAGCGGGACTATCAGGGACAATCTGGACCCATGCGGGCAACGCCCGGAGCAGCAGCTGCTGGATGTGGTGGACCAGTGCCACCTCCGCTCTCTGATCGACTTGATGGGTGAGAGATTTCTATAAACGGCATGTTATGAGGAAGTCATGCAGACGGTGAACGAGTAGAAATGGGATGCTTGGAAATGACTCACGAGTCTTCACGAAGTTTGCGCGACCTGTCTGGTCACATTATCAGCAATTATTTTTGACTTTCTGATTCATTCAATTTCAGTAAATAGGCACAGAGAGAAACTACAAGTAGTCTGCGGTTTCCTGTGGCTGATAATCCAAACCCTAGACAAATGTCTTACCCGGCTACGTGTGTACACGGCCTTATACTATTGTTGTTTGTGTATTATTATATTGTTTGTGAGCATGTTTATTTGTGAAGAATGGAGAAAAGACAAAGACAGAAAACATCTGCTGCAAAAACCTTAATAGTTATTTTATTTTATAAAATAACTGTGTTCTCCACATTGATGAAAAATACGCCTTTTGTTGCACAGCATCAGTAGAGCTGCAGGTCTGTAGGAGGTGTGAGTCAGACGGACAATGAAATTATGTTTTTCATTTCATTTTCTAACCGCTTGTTCCATTATCGGGTCGCGGGCCAAGCTGGAGCCAATCCCAGCAGTCAATGGGCGAGAGGCAGGGGACACCCTGGACAAGCCGCCAGTTCATCGCAGGGCAACACAGAGACAGACAACCAGCCACACACACACTCACACCTACGGGCAATTTAGTGTCACCAATCAGCCTAGGCTGCATGTCTTTGGTGGTGGGAGGAAGCCGGAGAACCCGGAGAGAACCCATGCAGACACGGGGAGAACATGCAAACTCCTCACAGAATGGCCGCAAGCCAGAGACGAACCTGCGACCATCTCGCTGTGAGGCAACAGTGCGTACCACTGCGCCACCGAGCCGCCCATGAAATTATGTAAATGTAAAAAAAAAAAAAACAGCTTTTGTACTGCTGGTTTTCTAAATAGATGTATGTGCTCAATTATTGCTATTTTGAGGTGTTTCAGATACTACATATCACCTCTGGATAAATCCAAATCTTGTTAATGTATCAACATAAATTATGATTTCTTGTGTGTACAGGTGGTTTGGATGCTGAGGTTGGGGAAAGAGGCAAACATTTTTCTGTGGGACAGAGGCAGCTACTGTGTCTGGCCAGAGCTCTTCTGATCCGGGCCAAGGTGAAAGCTCAATTTAGCGTTCAGTTTAATCGCCCACAGATACGGGGGGGAGGGGGGGGGGGGGGGGGGGGGGGGAATCATCGTTTCGTGTTGGATGTCCCAGTGAAAGCCCTAAAGTACCAGGTTTTAAATAGAAGCTCTCCTGATTTGTTTCAAAATAGTTATAGTTTTATTAGTAGTTTCTCATTCAGATATGCTGTACACACAGTACATGTATGTGCTCAGGAGATATTAGAGTTTTGTTGGATGCAATGTTAAATAGCGTTTCTTTTGATCCACTTCCTTCCTACAGTCACTGGCCGTGATTCCTCTGCCAAATATGAACGTCTGGTTTAATAATGTGCTGATTGAACACCCAGCTTTGATTTCCCATCACGCAGCTCCTGTGTATCGACGAAGCCACAGCCAGCGTGGACCAGAAGACGGATAAACTGCTGCAGCAAACCATCAGAAAGAAGTTTCAGGACAGGACGATCCTCACTGTCGCGCACAGGTAAAAGTTTTCCTGGTCTCCGTTTCCAGCCCTTTTCAAGGCTTGATATTATCGTAAATCACAAATTCTCCCGAATGAATCCTGTAATGTAAACTCTTGCCTGATTCTTTGCATTGATTTTTATTTTATTTTTTGTCTTTGAGGATCAACACCATCATGGACTACGATCGGGTGCTCGTGATGCACGGTGGGAAGGTGGTGGAGTTCGACACCCCTGCTGCTCTGATGCAAAATGAGCATTCCGTCTTTAACAGGCTGGTTGGTCAGAAAGGAGGCCGATGATGAAAGAAGACACTTGAAAGAGGAAACGCACTTCATTTTTATTATGTTTGATCTTTGAAAGGTCTCCTGAAATCTGAATTTGCTGCAAAGTTTGCGCCAAAGTTGAATCCAGCCAGTGTATCACATGGACTGTGATACTATACTGTATTGGGATGTTTTAAAGGCACAGACACAAATCATTATTTTCAGCAGCAGTTATCTGTTTTGTCAATTAATGATTTGCTTTATTGATTTTTACAAGAGCGAGAAATGCCGTTCACAATTATCATAGCTCATGATGGAACTTTTAATAAAATGGAAGTGAAAGAAAATCACACCCTGACGTTTCCTGCTTTAATTGCTGCAGTTAGTTTGTAATGCATCAACTAAAGATGAATGAAAACTTGTTTGTGCTGAGACATTAAATCAAATATAAACCAGCTATTGATAAAATTCTTTTTAGATGCACTACTGGTGTGATTTTAGCAGACGTGTAACCACTGAGCTGGACTCACTAAAGATTGTGCAGATGTATTGTGAATCTAATTGCTTAATCGTTTGGGAAGGATTTAAGCGATTAACACTCAGCTTTATGTGCAAGTCAATATCACTGACATGTAAAGTGTGCGGCCAGTTTAACATCTAAATCCGGATTTATGTGATGCGTCTTTGCTCATTGCTAATTATGGTTTGCATTATCCATGCATTCAGTTTTCATGAGCCAATCGTATTATCTGCAGCAGCTTTTTTGGAGGGGGGGGCAGAGAAAACCCACGTGGACACGGGGAGAACATACAATCTCTCAGCACAGGAAGGATTGAAACCTGGTACCTTTTTGCTGTGAGGCGACAGTGCTGACCACTACGCCACTGTGCCTCTCATTTCATTATTCAACAATCATGTTTTATGGTCTAATTTGTACATGTACTTATAGATTTTATGATCACAATGTTGCTATGTATTTCTAAATGACTGGTAAAATACTACTAGTCTTTGTTAATGAAATAATTATTGATTCTGGTACATAAACAATGTCGTTGCACTGCTCAACGTTACCAGTTTCTGAGCATCAGACTTGATGGTGACTCATGCTGAGCGCCTGACACTCCCTTAGGTCACCGTTTCTCTTATGGTAACGCACTTACTGTGTTTTAGGAGGGACTGCTTTCTTCTGATGTTTTGGTTTCAGGAAGTTGAGGTTTTTGCCTGTAATGCCAGATTTGAAGTGTCTGTCATGTGAGAACAGATGAGGTAATGTATTAATTTTTGTGCACGAGACGCAGGTATGTGCCAGTCAAGGTGTGTTAGGCCTTTTTTTTTTATTAGGGTGTGATGTGAATGTTACAGTACATTCTGTTGACAGTTCATGAAAGCGGGAGGAGAAACCTGTTTTTCTGCTCCAGGTATTTCTCCGCCCGCCACTCCTCTACTCAGCCACAACCTGCTGAGCAAACAGCGTGGACTGACTGAACTTTGCTCTGAGACGCCACACGACTTCCACAACACAGGAGCCAAAGCACCGGGCTGATGGACCCTGAGGTCAGTTTCATTCCAGCTTTGTGCTGCTTCTTGTTCTGAGCCGTGTTTCATGTTCCCGAGTCCATTTACTTTCTGCCGAGTCTCTGCTCTTCTGTTGTTTATCTCGGTTTGAATTGTTCAACATGTTATTTTTTTTGTCGCACTTGCCTAATTCAGCTCCTAGTGTGTCATGTTATGTCTATGAAAGGCTTTATTTTATTTTTGTTTATTTTTTATTTAACCTTTATTTAACCAGGAAAAGAACCCGTTGAGGGAACGAACCTCTTTTTCATTTTATTTTATTTTTCTCAAGGGGGTTCTAGCCATTATAGGCAGCAGCAGATACAAAAACACACATTACAAGGTTACACAGTTAAAACACAAGCAAATACAAATAGTAAAACATATGTAAATAGTAAATATATATAATATGTTTAAAACAGACCATAAAAAAACAAGTTCATGTTGTGGAATCGGCTTCAAAAAACTCTTAATTTAGATTTTACCTGTGGCCTTGTGTGCTCTTGCAAAACAGAACTGTAGTTGTGGTTCAATAAATCCACACAAAAACGAACTTGACATGAAACCTTTTATATAAATCATCTTCGAGATGAAAATCACATTGTTTTGCCCTTTCCTGGCTTCTCGTCATTTTAAATGTTTTAACAAAGTATCTAAAATAAAAAGCAGCGCGTGATGCAGCCTTTTCATTTTCCTCCACACAGGTTCACTGAAACAGTATTCCGCATTTGCATTTTGGCGGAAACACGAGTATCATGGTGTGACACGGCAGCGTGTCTTTCTTTCTGTGCAGGAATCTCTTTCTGTTGAGTTTCGTGCTTCTGTTTTAAACACTTTACAAAATGATTTGGATTGCAGCTGCCACGCCACAGAGGAAGGAGTCTCTCTGAGGCCTTGACCCTGGAGCGGTCGGTTGATGGGGCTCTTTTCGTGTCTGGTATCAATAACAGCGGCTCAGCCAGTCAGGGGCTACGAGAAGGTACGGTATATACCCTGCGGTTTGATTTGTTGTTCAGGCATGTAGCACCGCATTCTGTAATGTAATACATTTTCACATCATTATATAATAACGCCACATTTTGTAATAACTTGACGCAGTTTGTAATAAGTTGTTACATATTGCACCGGTTATTACAAAATGAAGGAAATATAATAATCTAGCACCAGAATTTACGTCTTAATTTGAGAAACAATGTTAGAACATTGATTTTAAGCATTCTATCATGACTCATAACTGAGAATTCGTTTTAATAACTAGTGAGATGTTTCAATAGTCAAAACATATTCAAATGTAACTGTTTATTATAATAATACAGCATGTGATTATTAGTACACTGTAATGCCAGGAGACACACACATCTGGAATATGTTAAATATTATGCGATTAGAAAGCAGAAAAAAGACAAAAATAAATACAGAATGGAAAAAACTTTATTCCACTTCCATTTGTGTTAATGCAGCATAGATGTCATTTTGCTGGTTTAATACTTAATGGGCCAAATTATTACATTTTTTTCATAAAGAAATTTTAACATCTGCATTTTGAAATAACTGGTGCAATATATAACAAGTTATTACATAATGTGGCGCTACAAGGTGTGGTCTTGTTGTGATTCTGTAAAACAAATCTCAATGCCCTTGCATGAGGTTTTCAAGCTAAAACGTTTTTATAAATCTTTTTTTTTTTAATGTAATACATAACCATAGTAAAGCCATGATCTGTTTAACATTTCCACCGCAGATATGCTCCAAAATGCTCATAAAGTTAACATTGCTGTGTGGGCTGAGCACGGCACTGACCAGGAAGCTACCGCTTTAATGCACTCCTATTATTTCTCTGTTGCAGGGGATGAGGTTTTGGGGGCAACAATCAATTTTGATCATCTGTCGAAAGAGCAGGTGCTGCAAGTGCTGAAGCTAATGGAACCGTTCGATGACAAGATTGAAGTAGTCACGAGGAACAAGCGAAGCAAGAGCATCGGGAATCTGGACCAGTACGCTCGGGGTCCTGAGACGGTGAGTGAAACGGATCGTATTAAGTAAAAAATAAATAAAGTTTAGTCAGAATTTCAGAGGTATCGAAATCAGAGGTACGATATTCAAGTTTTGAAACAGCTTCTCAGACGGCACACGAACCATGTTATCTTTTCATGCCTTAGCACTAAAGGCAAAATGTGTAATAATTGAAAGAAGAATATATCTACCTACATATTTATCCCCCCCTCCTCAGAGACAATAAATGCATTGCACATGTAGATGATATCCTGGGTCAGGATCAAGATTAAATAATATGATCTGATTACAATGAGACAATAGTTTGTATGAAACCTTAATATTACAGTGACAATGTTTTTGTTTATATTTCTAGATGCTGAAGGATGCCTATGACAAATTCTACAATGCAAAGATCAAGAGGTTTATGAGAAATGGTGACGAGTTCTCCGTAGATAAGGATGTCACTGCTCAGCCGGCTGCACCGGCCCCATCCAGGGTCAACCTAAATTCCAACACGGAGTTGCCCCGCCTCGGCGTCGACTTTGGACTGAACACAAAGAATTTGAACACAGATGTCAACGGTGATTCGCAATTTGATGAAACTGGAGAATTAACTTATGGCACAAATCTGAACCTTCCTCCCCTGAGCCTTGACCCATTTGGGAGTGCTCTTGCTCGAGCTCAGGTGCCAAGAATGAAAGTCAACGCCAGAAGTCCACAACTCGATACTCCGGACTTCCATCCATCTGCAAAATTACAAGAGGATGCAAACGTCAATGGTACTGCTGGAGTACGACTGCCAAACACTGATAGTCCTGATGGCGATTTGTCCATGCCAAATCTTGGCAGACCTCAGATTGGGCTGAAAGTTAATGAAAGTTTAAGTGCGCCAGAGGGAGGTTTGAATTTAAAAGGTTCACATGTTAGCATACCTGATATGGGGATAGACCTTGGTAAGAGCATGCCAGAATTCAACCTGCCAAACGTAGGCCTTTCTGGATCTTCTTTTAGTGGTCCAGAAAGTAAGGTCAAGGCACAAGATGAAGGCATTCCAGATATTCCCTCAGGTAAACTCCAAATGAAGTTTTCCAAAAGACTTAAACCCCCGGATCTAAATGTGGATGACCTTTCAAGTTATGCGGAATCACCGCAGGTTAGCCTTTCTGGGAAATCCTCTGAGCGAGGAAAGGCAGGCATTAATGTGCTACAACCGGATCTAAGCGGGCTGGATACTGGCACGCCCTCGGAGGAATTCGTTCTGCCAGAAGCCAAACTAAGAGACCCAAATTTAGCCACTGCTACTCCATTTGTTGCCATTAAAGGCCAATCAGGAAAATACAAAGCTCCTAAATTTAGAATGCCAAAATTTGATTTACCACATATCCAAGATTTAGGCGTTAATGGAGATTTAGTGGGAGCAGATGGGCAGTTGGCAGCACCAGATGTCAAGCCTGGAATTACAGACCCCAATTTAAATATACCTGGCATTGATCTCAAAGAGCCAGCACTTCATCTCAACACCCAGGATGGAGATTTTCATCTGCCATCGGGTAAAGTGGACTTTCAGGGAGATGGTCCCTCTGGCAAGCACAAGCTGAAGAAACTCAAGGTGTTTGGGACGTTACCAACGAAAAAAGACGTCAAGATTGGTGAAGTCATGCGGACACCTCAATTAACTCTGAAATCCCCAAAGATAGATGGTGCGGATGCTCCTGACTTGAGTGTACCAAAAATGGATCTCAAAGGATTGTCAGGACAAAAACAGAAAGGGCTTGAAGGTGAGTTAAAGACTCCAGACTTTAATATTTCAGCTCCCAAATTCAAGGGCACTATTGGAACCCCAGATCTGAGTCTACCCCAGACTGACCTCAATAAACCCAGACTAGATCTTTCTGGCCCAAATACTCCTGACTTGCATTTAGAAGATCAATCAAGTAAATTTCAAGTGTCTAAATTTAATCTTTCAGGTACATTACCAAAGGGTCCAAATTTGGACTCCAACACAGATCTAAAATCACCAGATTTGACTCTGAAAGCCCCAAAGATAAAGGGTGGGATTGAAGCCCCTGACTTTGGTGTTCCAAAAATGGACCTGCATGCTCCCAAAGTTGATATTGGTTCAACTAAATCAAAGTTAAAGATGCCCAAATTTAAAATGCCTAAATTTGGTCTTCTTAGTGCAAAAGGACCTGAGATCAGTGGCAGTTTTGATGGTCCAGACATGAACCTTAATGCACCAAATGTCTATTTTAAAGGCTCTAAACCTGATTTTGAAATTCCTGATGCCAATGTGGCTGGACCTGGGGGAAAATTTAAGATTCCAGACATAACCTTGCCTGACATGGGGCTTTCTGGACCTAAATTAGGTGGCCCTAACCTAGACCTTAAATCACCTGATCTTGATATCTCTGGTCCCAATGCCCCAGACATAGATTTGCCCAAGATTGATCTCAAAAAACCCAAACTGGACTTCAATACCCCAGAATTTAACATAAAAAAGCCATCTGGTAAACTAATGAAGCCGGAACTTCATGCTCCAAGTTGGGATGTTAATGCTCACTCCGGTAAATTGAAAACGCCTCAATTCAATCTTGCAGGAACATTGCCGAAAGGGCCAAATTTGGACCTGAACTCAGATCTCAAGTCACCAGATTTGACTATGAAAGCCCCAAAGATGAAGGGCGGTATTAAAACCCCTGACTTCGATGTCCCAAACATGAGCCTGAAAGCTCCAAAGTTAGATGTGAATGCTCCCAAAGTTAATATCGGTTCACCTAAATCAAAATTAAAGATGCCCAAATTAAAGATGCCTAAATTTGGTCTTCCTGGAGCAAAAGGACCCGAGATCAGTGGCAGTTTTGATGGTCCAGACATGAACCTTAATGCACCAAATGTCAATTTTAAAGGCTCTAAACCTGACTTTGAAATTCCTGATACGAATATTGCTGGACCTCGGGGAAAATTTAAGATTCCAGACATAACCTTGCCTGACATGGGGCTTTCTGGACCTAAATTAGGTGGCCCTAACCTAGACCTTAAATCGCCTGGTCTTGATATCTCTGGTCCCAATGCCCCAGACATAGATTTGCCCAAGATTGATCTCAAAAAACCCAAACTGGACTTCAATACCCCAGAATTTAACATAAAAAAGCCATCTGGTAAACTAATGAAGCCGGAACTTCATGCTCCAAGTTGGGATGTTAATGCTCACTCCGGTAAATTGAAAACGCCTCAATTCAATCTTTCAGGAACATTACCAAAAGGGACAAATTTGGACCTGAACTCAGATCTTAAGTCACCAGATTTGACTATGAAAGCCCCAAAGATGAAGGGCGGTATTAAAACCCCTGACTTTGATGTCCCAAACATGAGCCTGAAAGCTCCAAAGTTAGATGTGAATGCTCCCAAAGTTAATATCGGTTCACCTAAATCAAAATTAAAGATGCCCAAATTAAAGATGCCTAAATTTGGTCTTCCTGGAGCAAAAGGACCCGAGATCAGTGGCAGTTTTGATGGTCCAGACATGAACCTTAATGCACCAAATGTCAATTTTAAAGGCTCTAAACCTGACTTCAAAATTCCTGATACAAATATTGCTGGACCTGGGGGAAAATTTAAGATTCCAGACATAACCTTGCCTGACATGGGGCTTTCTGGACCTAAATTAGGTGGCCCTAACCTAGACCTTAAATCACCTGGTCTTGATATCTCTGGTCCCAATGCCCCAGACATAGATTTGCCCAAGATTGATCTCAAAAAACCCAAACTGGACTTCAATACCCCAGAATTTAACATAAAAAAGCCATCTGGTAAACTAATGAAGCCGGAACTTCATGCTCCAAGTTGGGATGTTAATGCTCACTCGGGTGAATTGAAAATGCCTCAATTCAATCTTTCAGGAACATTACCAAAAGGGACAAATTTGGACCTGAACTCAGATCTTAAGTCACCAGATTTGACTATGAAAGCCCCAAAGATGAAGGGCGGTATTAAAACCCCTGACTTCGATGTCCCAAACATGAGCTTGAAAGCTCCAAAGTTAGATGTGAATGCTCCCAAAGTTAATATCAGTTCACCTAAATCAAAATCAAAGATGCCCAAATTAAAGATGCCCAAATTTGGTCTTCCTGGAGCAAAAGGACCCGAGATCAGTGGCAGCTTTGATGGTCTAGACATGAACCTTAATGCACCAAATGTCAATTTTAAAGGCTCTAAACCTGATTTAGACTTTCCAGATGCAAATGTTGCAGGACCAAGGGGAAAATTCAAGATGCCAAACATAACCCTGCCTGACTTGGAGCTTTCTAGACCAATGTTTAGTAGCCCGAACCTCGACGTTAATTCTCCTAGCCTTGATATTGCTGGTCCCAATCTCAGTGGCGGTATAAATTCACCAGACATTGATATGCCTAAAGTTGGTCTCAAAAAACCCAAACTGGATCTACGTACCCCAGACTTTGATTACAAAATGCCATCAGGTAACCTGATTATGCCAGAACTTCACAATCCAGACTTGGATGTTCATGCTCCCTCTGGTAAATTGAAAATGCCTAAATTCGATCTTTCAGGAACATTACCAAAGGCACCGAATTTGGACCTGAGCTCAGAGCTTAAGTCACCAGACTTTGGTTTTAAAGCTCCAAAGTTAGATGTGAATGCTCCCAAAGCTAATATTGGTTCACCTAAATCAAAATTAAGGATGCCCAAAATAAAGATGCCAAAATTTGGTCATCAAAGCCTAATGAAAGGACCTGAAATGAATGGAAGTGTAAATGGTCCAGAAATACCAGATTTACCGTCTGGAAAATTAAAAGGCACAGACTTCAGTCTGCCTGATTTTGGGCTTTCTGGTCCAAAGTTAAATGATCCTCACTTAAACCTTAAATCACCAAAGCTAGATATTTCAGGTCCTAACCTCGGTGGGATGAAAGCACCAGCCGGACCCAAAGTTGACCTAAAAGGTCCTAAACTAAACCTCAATACCCCAAACCTCAACTTAGGGATGCCATCAGGAAAACTCGATGTACCAGAAATCCCTGCCCCAGACTGGAATGTTAAAGCTCCCTCGGGCAAATCTCCAAAATTCAATCTTCCAGGTACATTATCAAAAGGACCAAATATAAACATAAACACAGACATGAAATCACCAGACTTCAGTCTGAAAAATCCCAATATTAAAGGTGAAATTCATGCCCCCGACTTTGACTTGCCTAAAACGGGCCTTCAAACTCCTAAATTAGCTGTGGATATTCCAGATGTTGAAATTGGTTCACCAAAAGCAAAGATGAAAATGCCAAAATTGAAAATGCCCAAATTTAGCCTCTCGAACCTAAAAAGACCTGCAATTAATGGCGATTTAAACGGACCAAGTGCTGACTTAAATGCACCCCCTGTCAACCTCAGCTTGCCTAAACCTGACTTTGATGCTGGTGTTGGTGGTTCATTAGGAAAATTCAAAAAGCCTAATATGGACATGCCTGATTTTGGCTTTTCTGAGTCAAAGTTAGGTGGGCCTAACTTGGACCTAAAACCAACCAACTTAGATATCTCTGGACCTAAATTCAGCGGTGAAATAAATGCACCAGACATAAACATGCCAAAAGTTGAGAGCCCCAGGATGGATTTTGATGCCCCAAAGATTGACTTGAAAATGCCATCAGATAAATTGAAAATGCCAACTTTGACAAATCCAAAGGTCGCACTTCTTCCCCCAAACTGGGATGTTAAAGCTCCATCAAGCAAATCGAAATTTCCTAAATTGAATATTTCAGGCACATTGCCAAAAGGACAAAACATGGAAATGAACACGGATATAGATTTGCCGGATTTAGCCCTGAAAGCACCAGGAATAATGGATAGAACTCATCAAGCTGGTTTGGACATTCCTAAAATTGACCATAAATCTCCCAAATTTGACATGAAGACTGCAGGTGGTGTCTATTTCGATGGCCCAGATATAGTCAAAAGTGCAAACTTCAAAGCGCCCAGACCTGACTTTGGCAGCCCAAATGCAGACCTTAAAGCTCCAAAGTTGGATATGAACACTCCAGATGTCAGTATTGGCTTGCCTGATGCAAATATTCAAAAGCACAAAATCAGGATGCCAAAAGGCCCCAATGTAGAGCGAAATGGGGACATACCTGGCATGACATTCGCTGCCCCTCAAGTTAAAGGAGCAGCCAAACAACGGGACTTTGATGTAAATGTTCTCTCCGGCAAGATTCAAGATCCTCAATCTGATCTTGATTTTGCAGACAGGAAGTTTAAACTTCCTTTTTTAAAGCTGCCTCAATTTGGAGGCCCAGCTCCTAATAGAGAAGGGTCTGATATTGATTTTGGTACCTCTATGACATCAGCAAATATGAATATTTCACCTCCAAATGCTAAGCCGGGCGCGAAGCCTCGACTGTTGAGGGGTAATATGGCGAGTCTTAATGTTAGTGATCCAATCATTGACCTCACCAGTCCAAGAGCGTCAATGCCAAATTCACCGTTGAATTTCAAAAATCCAGATCTCGACGTTGATGATTCTTCACTAAATTTACAACCGTATAAGAATTCCAGGTCGGATATCACCGGAATAAATGTGAAAGTCCCTTCCCTGGATGTAGATGGAGATGTCCGACTTCGAAACGCTGATCAAAAGTCATCGAGGACAAAAGCAAGGTCGAGCTATCCTCAGAGAAATGCTCAGTTTGGCCCCCATGTTGATTTGAACCGCTCAGACCTGAATGTAGATGATTTCACAGGAAAGGATCACGTGCTTAGAGCCCGAGGTTCAAAACTGGACCTCCAGTCTCTACGGAGAGACGGACCAGTGAGCGCATCAGGACTTAATATTGACATGACAGACTCCAGATATATGAGAGGAATGCCAACTAAAGATATTGACATTCATTCAAAGCCTCGGAAAATAATGCAACCTGATGCTAAAGATGGGAGAGTACGAATACCCAACAGTACAGATGGATACTACGTCACTGTTTTCCCTACGCAAGAACAAAAAGCCTCAAACCATAAAACGTCTACGCTCGGAAGGCCTGGGCTTCATCCTACCAACGTGGAACTCGAAGTTCCAAGTGAAAATGACCTAAAAGATTCAACATACTTTTTACTCCAGTACTAATATGTCAAAACTCATGTAGTTTTCAAACCATTGATGTATCTACCGGAGGTTCCAAATATTTATTTTAGTATTGGTCATGTTCCAGGTGTATTTATTTGATTAAAGCTGCAGTATTTTATTGTATAGTTTATGTAATATTGGCTCATTTATTTTTTACAAAAGAAAACACAAAACTGTTGCTTTGTAATGTTTCAACCTGTATTATGATGTAATATTTTTGAAATTTATTTTCTGTTCAAAATGTTATTATTTTGCACTATATTTGTACCATATAATGCTTGTATTGACAATATTTTTAAAACATATTTAAGTTAAGTAATGTCTCCCCAAACCTCTAAAATCCATAAATTCATTCCCTGGTTGAAAACTAATGAATTTCTGGATTTTCGGATCCCATTACTAAAGATGATCTGATATGTTTCCATCTTTCACGGGAACGATTGTGATCGAACCCTGACCTGCCGATAACTGGAGATCAGTCTCTGGCATCGCTGTGGTGATGGAAATACGATGGTAATCCCGACCGAATGCTGATTGTCAACTGCCGGAAAATAACAGAAGAAAAAATGCAAAGGGCTGTTTAAAGATTAAGACAAACGAGATATAGAGATTTTACTAAATAAACAAATTAAAGGAGACTTTTACATCATCAGTCTTTGCAGTCTTTGCAGTTTTCTTGATTTTGTGGTCTTATATAGTTTATATGTATGTTTGGATTAGAATAAATTTGCATTTACAAGGATGACATTTTGCAAACAATTATTCCCAAGGAAGTTATGTTTTTGCCATTCATGTAGGGCGGGGTCCTCTATTTCACGACCGAATTTCATCTGGATCTGATCCAGCTTGCGGATACTGTCGCAATTCTTTGAAAAATAGGGGTACACATTGCTTTTAGCAGGATTACGGAAAAACTGCTGGATGGATCTTAATTCGGGGGGGGCGGGCGATCGGGGTATGAGAAAATGAATGGAAGCTGAGTTGAGGACAGACGCCTGATCACACCCCGGGTCAGTAGGGGGCGGCAATGCCCTTTCGAAAAGGAAGCCAGCCGCCGTTAAACACCAGAAGAAGAAGAAGAAAATACGTCATCCACATGCGCCTTACGTTTCATTATAAAGGAGGGCGACCTTCCATCGCGTTGTTTATGTTTATGCTGTTTTTGATGTAATGTGTCGTTATATTACTCGGTTATCGAGCAGTGTTTATTGGTGAAATGTTTCTTTGTTGTCAGGTAATTTGTGGCAGAGGAGTTATCAAAAGGGTGAGTGGCGTTTAGCCTGCAGCCACGTTAGCTGTGTGCCTTTATGTATTAGCGACGTTGTTGTGCTTCCGCGGTGTCTGAGAACGATGTTCCAGAGTGACGATGAGGCTAGCTGTGGCATTAAACAGATAAAGTTATAGCTTTGAGGCAGCTAGCAAAACAATGGGTCCAATATTGATTTATAATTGTTCCCACTTATTCTTCCACTCATTAATGAAAGTTATGGAGATTGATTTCCTTTCAGTTAACAATTTCCGTTCATTTTAAATGATACATTTTAGAAGATTTTATATTGTAATTGGAGCGTTTCAGACTCCGACTCGTGCAAATATATGCAATAAATGATCTGGCATCATCAGTCATGATGCTAAGAACCTTAGCTTGGAATGCCATTTGAACATCTTTAAAACTGTACAAAAATAAACTACTGTTTACATATAGTTTATAAGGTGTCTTAACTGCTATTATTCAGGTGACAGAAACAAGTTCGAGTCCTAGTTCTATAACAATGTGCTGACTAGTGAATCAGATAATGTGATCTATGAAGTTCTTGCACTTCCTGCTCAAAATGAAATGTTTATTGTGTGCTTCTTGGACTGCTCCACTAATGCTCGGCTTCTCCTCCTCCTCAGTTTGCCTCGGTGTTTTCCAGTACAAGTGCTCTCCCTCCAAATCTACTGCTACCCACTAACCTTGTGGATCCTACCAGATTAAGTGAGGACAATCTTGTAGTGTCTGTTATGCATATGGGTTAAATCTAATCGAAATCTCTAAAGGTCACAAACCGATGATCAGATCTCCCTCAGGATCTTCTGGTAGCGAGTTGAATTCATTCTCCCATCAGTTACAGTACGTAGCAAAGCAATTACTTTTTACAAAGGACCAGGTCGTTCTTAATGTATTTTTTCTCCCTTAATAAAATCATAATTTGATAACTGCCTTTTGTAGTTACTTTGGCTATCGGGTCAAATTTAAATTTGTTTGAAACACATGTGACAATTATGTAAAAAAGAGAAGAAATCAGGAAAGACAAATACATTTGACAGCACTATTGATAAAGTATCACTATTTTCATCACTGCATTCTTAAGCTAATATCTATATTTCATAGTATTGAAACTACAGAAGCTACAATGAAGCAGAGATGCGATCAGAATTTCAGTCCAAGGCAGCACGGATTATAACTGAATGTGAAATAGGTGTGTGCCTTGTTTAAAAATCCATCATCCATCCTCAACCGTCTCGTCTCCAGCTGCTTTTTACACATTTTTGGCATTGCCATGCTTGTAAAATATAACTGTGAATGTCTGGTTTTATACCACTATTTGTCTTGGTATTATAAACGGCATATTAGCATATCAAACGTCTTCCACGCTAACTGGCTCCTCCTTCTACAGAGCGTCCTCCTCCTCCCGCAGACTGCCCACTGCCTCTCCTGAGAAACTGTGATGCCATCATCCCGGCTCATCTGAGCCCTGTACAGACGTGGGTGGAGACCCTGCGGACGGAGGACAGCGAGCCTTTGGGTTTGGCTCATCTCCACCCAGATGTCTTCGCAGTGCCTCCGAGGTGGGCTGAATTTTTAAAGCTTCAATATTAAAATTCTTGCCGTTTTGTCAGGAAAAAATATAAATTCCTGTGCTCAACATCAATACGTTATCGGTGCTGTGTAGTTTGGGGACTGTACTCTTGAACATTCTATTTATTTTAAAGTTGTGGATACACTAAATATCTACCGGTAATGGAGCGGAATGGAGGTATTGATGTCTGATAACTGTTCATGCATCCTGAGTTCCTAAGGAACAACTGAAGTCATTACCCAGAATGGGAAAATCTGTCTGGAATGACTCGTCTTTTCTTTGCTTCCAGGCTCGATATTCTCCATCAGGTTGAAAGATGGCAGAGAAATTATAAAAGAATTGTAAGTTACAGATTTTCTCACGTTTATATATTTATAATAATAATTTGTCGCCCGTTGAAAATGTTTGGCACATTAGAAATGTAAAATACGGCAAAGCCTGAACTCTTGAGCAGCTGAAATTCTGGATCAGGCAATGGACAATATTTTGTGACACTACTGTCCACATTGAGTAGCACTTAGTTTACATCACTCAATATCTCACGACAAGAAGAAAATATTAATTTGTTAAATGCAGCGTATTTTACTTTATACAGTATTCAGTTTTGGGGACAACTGATAATGAAACCGCCTTAGCTTTTCTCATAATTGTTGTATTCTTAATGTATAATTACGAGATCTATCCCCTTCATGAAATTCAGATATTTTAAGAATGGAGAGCCGCCATTATTAAGAGAAGCAGCTTTATTTAACGGGATCGGCAACCTTTTTCATGATGCGTGCCACTTCACAATATACTCAAGCCCAGAGTGCCAACCCTTCTTTAATAAATTCATTTGTAAATGATCGTTTTTTACAGGGTTTTTTTTGCAGTATTTACAAATGTTCACTTAACTACCAAGTACTACATCTATAAATCTGTGTTGTGTAGACGAGTCTCGTCTACAAGCTCAGCAGAATGACATGCAGTGCTACAGCACCACCTAGCGGTGTGTTTTAGTTATTGCCTTGAAAAACCTCACATGTGAGCCACTTCCACCCACAATGCTTTTCTTCTGCTGGACTATTTTGACACATTCTCATGAAGCTGTTCAGGCCGAGGAGAGGCTTTAAAAGAATCCTCTTCAAATATCAAACCTTTTGATGTCAGTCAATATGAGCCCTGAGAATTATGACGGAACAAACTCAAACCAACTGAACTAAAGCAAGTCATTCCTTTACCGGTCTTTGTTGTGATCTGCCAGAGTCATGCCAACACAAAGGTCAAGTCGGAGGTCAGTGGGGGAGGCAGGAAGCCGTGGCCACAGAAAGGAGGTGGAAGAGCTCGCCATGGAAGCATCAGATCACCGATATGGAGAGGAGGTGCCTTCTTGTAGCTTTTGTCCTCGTTCGCCTGGTTTATCTAATGTACATGATGGATGTCACAGACCATCCTGAAGGAGCTTAAACTCCTACCTCAAAGTGATGGTGCTGCTAGCGGTTCTGTCCTGAATGATTTAGAGGTGAGACAAGAGGATGCTGACAGGTTTCTGTGTTATTCTAAGGCGGGGTGTCTCACGGACCCAGAGGGCCGACAAGTTATTACTACATGCTGCCCATGAAGGTTCGAGTTCTTGGGCTCAAAGTGGCTCTGAGCTCCAAGTTGACCCAGGTGAGTGAACCGATGTTTTGGTTAACTATTACAAATGGTGTCAATTTAAATACCTACCTACCTTTTGATCAACGTTTTGGTCTATAATTAATTATTACTTAGTTTTATTTATTTAGCTGGGTATTATTCAGGATTGAGAAATCTGTGTTTTTCTTGCCAAAACATCAAAGCTCTTCAACTTTCTTTAGAAATAACGAAGCTAAATCGTATTTGAGTAGCTGAACCAGACAATGTGTCCTACAATTAATGTCTTAGTTACTAGTAATGCATCTTTTTTTTGGGGGGGGGGGGGGGGTAGGTCTATCAGATTTTCACTACTTCCTCATCCTGCTCTAGATGAATTCACAGTATTGACATTATTCCTTTCCCTACATTAACAGAAAAATAACTATTTCGGAGGTTGTGGTTATCATCACTATCATCACTCTTGCATGTTGAACTGAATTTCGCACGTTCCCTCAGAACTACCTCTACGTCGTGGACTCTCTAAATATCCCCACTCCGGACTCCCAGTACTTGCTGGACCTCATCAAACACAGACACTGGGGAGAGTCGCTGTTAATAATCAATCTGTGAGTATCGGCAGCAGCACGAGAGGGTTTGGGTGATTTACTCGGTGCTGAAATTGTCCTCGTTGCTCTCAGAGATGAAGAGATTCCTGAAAACATCAAGCAGGCGACGATGAATTTGAAGACCGTCAACATTATTCCAGCCATCGGTAAATTCACACTCGACAATTGTGTGTTGAATATTAAATATATTTACTATCGGAACAAATACGGTTGTTAGAAATGTTTCTACCGTCTATAAAATTGTGCAAATGTCAGTGGCGGGTTTTTTTATTTATTTAATCTTGTCTTCTTCAGGTCTGAATGTCCACAGCATGCTGAAACACGAGGCTGTCCTCCTCACGCTGGACACCATCAGGTTCTTCGAAGACAAGCTGCTTTGGCACGACCAGCGTTACTCTCCTCTGTACCCATTTAGCCTGCCCTACTCTGATCTCCCATAGATGTCACGTGATATCTGTTCATCAATAAAAGAGGATTCAAATATAAAATGAGCGTTTTATTGAGAATTATAAATGTTAATATAAAACATGTTAAAATAGTTTAAATGGAATTTGTATAGAAGCAGAGAGTTGACCAAATTTTACCTGATTTCTCAGTGAGGAACTAACTTCTTGTCTGTTGGCAGCATTTTTTTTTTTTTTAAAGGCACTGGCTTTTGTAGATTTCTCCAGCAGCACAATTGAACAAGACTGAATCATGTACCTGACATTGCTGGCCCATCCCTCCTCATTAGTGGCTTTTGTTTCAAAAAACAGCATGAGGTTAGGAAATCAGGGCTTAACAAAAAAATACATTTGGGTGTACAAACTGCAGAATCTTATAATCTTCTTCTTGTTTTTAATTAAGCTCGACCTCATTCCACTCCATTACATTTTTTTATACAGATACACTGAGCTCGTACACAACACGGCTGAGACAACACACTGAGCTGAAGCTATGTAGGGAATCCGGTGAAGTAGGAATGTGGCTGCTCAGTGTCCTGTTTCTGTGGGTGGGGCAGCAGAGTTGGCTTTAAATCGGGTTGTGTAATTCTCGCATATGGATGATTTCTGAATGAACACGTGATCCCTAACTTGACAGCGGCTGTCAGGCTTTGCAGACGTTTGTCCAATATTTTTTCATAATATTGCTAGAATCAACCAATTAAAAAATGAATGGACAGGAGGTAGGAGAGTACTGGTTGTGTCCTCCTGGGAGGAAAGGAGATAAGGAGACATGGTGGTGGAACTGGGAATTGCAGAAGTGAATGCAGGAAAAGAGGATAGTTAAGAAGAAATGGGACAAGAAGAGGACAGAAGAGAGTAAACAGGAGTACGGGGAGATGAGGCACAAGGCAAAAGTAGAGGTCGCAAAGGTCAAACAGAGGGCATATGATGACCTGTATGCCTGATTAGATAGTAAAGAGGGAGAGAAGGATCTGTAAAGGCTGTACAGACAGAGAGACAGATCAGAAGGATGTTGGAGTGCTTAAAGTGTTGACAGAGGCCAGTAGTGTGCTAGGAAGATGGAATTAATGAATTAGGAAAATGAGAGATAACAAAGGGTAGTAGAGGCACCTGTTGATGACCAGGAAGTGACAAAGATTAGCATGAGTGAATTTATAAATGCATTGAAGAGCATGAAGAATGGGAATGCAGTTTGGCCGGACGACATACCTGTGGAGGTACGGAAGTGTCTGGGAGAGGTAGCTTTTAACGGGGTTGTTTAATACAATCCTAGAGGGGAAGAAGATGCCAGAGTAATGGAGGAGTAGTGTTCAGGTGCCCATTTTCAAGAAGAAGGGAGACAAGAAGGCAGAAGGGAGACATTCAGAGTTGCAGAAACTATAGTGGGATAAAGCTGATGAGTCATACGATGAAGTTATGGGAAAAAGTAGTTGAGGCTAGATTAAGGACAAAAGTAAATATTCCAGAGCAGCAGTACAGTATATCTTTATGCCAAGGGAGAGTACCACAGACACAATGTTTGTATTGAGGCTAGGAATGTGGAAGTACAAGGAAGATCAGAAGGAGCTGCATTTTAACTCTTATGAGCTGAAGTTTCTCGTTGGTGCCTTTTTAGTTACCTTATTTTGAAGTAGCTTTTATCTTTTCTGTAATTGTTGATTTGGCTTTTTTGTTTTTAATCATTGCATGTTTTATGTTTAATGTTTTCTTTTCAGTGTATCTTGACCATGAGGCATAATTATCTATCGATCTATCATCTGTCTCTGTATTTGTGTCACATGGCATATATTTTCCTGCTCATCTAAGTAGGAATCTAATTTGTTCATTTGTTTCCAGCACATGGAGAAACTTCATCCTTCTGTGTCTCACAAACATTCACAACTAGGTTTTAACACTTGTCGTACTTTAAGTGTAGCTGATTTGAGCTTGTAGTAATTTGATTTGTCTGCTAGTAAATTGAGCAGGAATGAATTCTTAGAATTATTTGCAAACCAAGCCCGCAGACAGATTGAGTCAGTTGGGGCGAGGCTCACTGTTCATAGGAGGCCAAACCCGTTTCTGTGTGGTGGGGGTGTGTCCCTTCCAGCTCGACTAACCTGAGCAGCTCGTCTTTGCGATCGATCACACGGCAGGCAGCTCGCGTCTCCTCATTCATTCACTGAGCCTCTCCTGAGAAGGGATGCCTCTCCATAGCACTTTGTCCGGCAGGACGTCCAGCTCCGTCAAGGCCTTGGACACGCAGTATGATGGGAAGTCATTCAAGCAGTTGAGGCAGGAGTGTCTGGAGAGAGGGGTCCTGTTTGAGGACCCAGACTTCCCTGCTGCAGACTCCTCGCTCTTCTACAGTCAGAGTGTCCCTGTGAACATTGAATGGAAAAGGCCAAAGGTATGTGGTCACATATATATATATATATATATATAGTACTTCTGATAATACAGTGCATTATTCTAATGAAACTGCCACTGAGGTCTTTGAAGCAATTCTGCTTCAGGGGCATCAAAGAAAATTAAGTTGACTTTGTGTGCGATGATCCAGTAATGGAAAAAAAGAAAAATGATTCCAGTGAACGTACATTCAAAGTTGGTTTTAACACAAAATAAAACAAGTCTGTGTTTAGCCAGCTGCAGCTGCAGAACCAGTTTTGCAAGAAACCATTACAAACTGATTAACGTTCATCTGTGTCCTGCTTAGTTGCATTCTGCAGACTTCGCATTTGTATTAAGCTGCTTTTAACTAATCCATTTTAAACCCAGTCATTTTTACAGTTTCTGGATTTTTGCATGACATTTTTGCTTTTGGTTGTTGTTGGTTTTTACGTTGCTTCTTATGTCATTTTGCTCTGTAAATGGCTGCTAAATCTAAATTTTTAGCTGTTAGCATGCCAAATGCTGACCTGGATAAATAAAATGGACAAAACTGACTGGTTATGTTCTGTAGAATTTCTTTTTTGGGCGTTCCCTTAGTAAGAATGCTTCAATGGCTTGCATGTAGTGTGTGTGTGTGTGTGTGTGTGTGTGTGTGTAGGGCTGTCTGTGTGTGTGTGTGTGTTTTATTGTTACTATGACTGTGGACTAGGACTATGTCTGGAATTTGAACACACCTATGAAAGAAGCCTGTGTCAACTCTCACCTATCACTCTTTTTTTGCTGTTTGTTAATAACCTGTTCTTCTCACCTGTTCAACAGGAGATCTGTCCCAACCCAAAGTTTATCGTAGGCGCTGCAGACAGGACGGATATTTGTCAAGGACAGCTTGGTTGGTATAAATAATCAGCATGAATCCTTTTATATTCCGTACTGTATTCGATATGCGCACACTTCTTTAACCATGATGACTTTTGTGCCACCGCAGGCGACTGCTGGCTCCTGGCAGCCATTGCATCCTTGACCCTCAAAAAAGATGTTCTGACGCGAGTCGTGCCCCACGACCAGGAATTTGACCACACGTATGCTGGAATCTTTCACTTCCAGGTACACTGCCAAGCTGATTAGATGCAAACTGAACCAAGACAATTGATTGGCTGGCGCTTGGACTGGATTCCATGTAGTCCCGATCCATTAGAATGAGAAAATAAAACATCTGCCATATGAAACATACAAATAAACCTCCCAAATGTATTCATATTGGATGCAATAACTATAGAACATATTGAGCTATGGGTGGTCCTCATGTAACGACGGAGCTACCTTCTGAAGAACCCATCACTGAACAATTTTCTCTTTAAATGAGACCCCCTTTAATTGACATTTTGTGTACATGTAGGCCTTTTATACTGTAGATGTGCACGCACTCACTCACAACTCTGCAGGCGGTGCCTTCCGCTGACCGTAGCAGCGATTCCTTCCTAAACACACACTTTTAAGTTTCGGAAAGCCCGTTAAATAAGCATATCGTTAAGTGAGGACCACCTGCTTTTATTTTCTTTTGATGGCCAGAGGATCAAATGTCACACAACTGCATTTCATCCAGGAAGTGGTGATATACTGTAATGTCAAAGCAATGATTTGCCTTGCTCTGTGCACTTTGCTACATAGAACAGCAGCTTGTAATAGCGGCATTTGAATTTTCCACCCTGCGCAAGATGTCATAAAAAAAGGCTTCCTTGTCTGTTCTGATGCCTTTGATCAACAGCATCATCACCTTATTCCAGTTTGATCAAAGTGTAGCCATGGGCAGATCTCATGCTATATAGATGAGCTCTAACTGGCTGCACTGAACCGCACCACATAAAGTGTTTGATGATGTGATTTCAGTTCTGGCAGCACAACAAGTGGCTGGACATCGTGGTGGATGACAGGCTGCCATCTGTGAGGAATCAGCTCATCATGCTTCACTCTGCCTCCAACAACGAGTTCTGGAGTGGCTTGCTGGAGAAGGCTTATGCTAAGTAATTATTACACTTTCTTTGTTGTTGTTTTTTTTATTAACAGTGTGACAGATAATAAAAAATACCTAAAAATGGCCCTTTCCATCCGCCCAGTTTCTCAAACGTTCAGTCAGTTTCAGCAATTCATTTTTAGTTTACTGTGAAAAGGAATTCATCTTCCACCGTGGAAGATAAGATGGTTTCTGCTCAAAGCCCTTCAATCGCTGGAAGCATTTTTTGTCAAAGTTTTTGCTTGCAAATTTTAGAAATCTAAATTCAACTGATACCATAAATGTTTCTTAACTTTAATCATTAAATATATGAAGTCCATATCAACCCCTGTGATGTTTATTTTAGATTACATGGCAGCTATGAATCCCTGAAGGGCGGCAGCACAATGGAGGCCATGGAGGACTTTACTGGTGGGGTGGGGGAAATTTACGAAACCAAGAAAGCTCCAGACAATTTGTTCTCAATAATGAAGAAAGCCCTTGATCGAGGCTCCATGATGGGATGCTCTATTGATGTAAGGAACTATACCACGGAGAAGAATTAGTTTTCATATTAGGGGATCTGCTCTATTTGGAATCTGTCTGTTTTTTTTGTTTTCTCCAGATCAGCAGCTCTGCAGAGTCTGAGGCCAAGACAACCACTGGTCTGGTGAAGGGACATGCGTACTCCATCACAGGCCTGGAACGGGTAAGGGCCCCGCCCCTTTGTTGCAGAACTGCTTCCTGTATGTCACCGATAAGTCAATGTCAAGTTTCAAATACTGTAAACCAATTTTTTTTTTTGAGGAAAGAGGAATTTTATTTAACTTCAAAGGGAAATTCCAAAGGGGAATAAAATAAAATAAAACACAATAAATTATTGATGAAATCCAAATTGCATTGACACAAACACAAGCCAGCTTTGTAAGAAATCTGGAGACTGCTTTTTCTAAAAACACAGTAAATTAGCCTCCGCCAATGTTGCTGTCATCGAGATACAAAACAATCATCTCCAGGCTATGGCATACAAAAAATAAATATTGTATTGTAATGTTAACCATCCATTTACTTTATATAGAATTGTTAGCACAGCCTACATTGCAATTAGTGGCAGGATATTTTAATTAAAATGTTTACTGCATACAATTACAAACACACATAATGTTTTATTTTAAATGGACAAAAATGACAACAATATCCCAACCTGGATAATCACTGAAATGTAATAATCTCTCGGACCTTCCTACCTGTCTGGTTTTCAGGTGAATTATAGAGGGAAGCCAGTCCAACTGATCCGGATCAGAAACCCCTGGGGTCAGGTTGAGTGGAACGGCCCCTGGAGTGACAAGTAAGCATGAAGGACAAAAAGAAATACGAGATGATGGACAGATGTGCAAAACTTTGCCCTCCATTCGGATCTCTTTGTGTTGTTTTTACATCTCAGTATTCGGAAAACCAAATAAGCAAAAAATATAAAAAGAAGAAAATAAAATTATGTTTTGAATGCATTATAAAAAGCCAACAACATGTTTTATAAAATGTTCATGTTAGTGTTTCTCTCACGTTGGTGGATGATGTGATTTTTCTTTTTTTCTTTTTTCAGTTCCAGAGAATGGGGTTATATTGACAAGGCAGAAAAATCCCGCATTCTGCAGAACTCAACAGACGATGGAGAATTCTGGTCAGTCCATGAGACAAATGTCCAAACTCAATATAATAAAATGACATAATCTTCAGCATTAGGCTGTGCAGACTACATGCTCTTTGTGTGCAGGGATGTAGTGACACATGCATCACATTTAATTTTCACAATGATTTCACACTTTAAATCGATATAATATAACTAGATGGAGAATAAATATGTCGCTGAATCACAAACCTCTAAAGATAATGTCAGTGAGTGTCACAGAACCCTTCACACTACTAAACATGATATTCTCATTGTGTCCCGCAGTAATGGAAAGTTTTACACACCTGTTCAATCCACTGCCAATAGAAGTAAGCTGTCCATTTCATAATTGGAGATGAAGTTGGTTTTGTGTTTGATCCAGGATGGAGTTTGAGGACTTCAAGAAGAACTACGACAAGGTGGAAATCTGCAACATGACCCCGGACGACTTGACTGACAGCACAAAGCGCCACTGGGAGGTGAACCTGTTTGAGGGAAGCTGGATTCGTGGCTCCACCGCTGGAGGCTGCAGGAACTACATTGGCAAGAACAACTTTTTTTTTAATTTGAGACTGAAAAAACTTTTTTTATGGTGTTTAATGTACCGGTATATATAAATTGAAAGTGCCTTTAAACGCTGCATCTTTGATCTGCAGACACATTCTGGACCAACCCGCAGTTCAAGGTGAAGCTTGAGGATGCTGATGATGAGGATGATATGTGCAGCTTGGTGGTTGCTCTCATGCAGAAGAACAGACGAAGAATGAGGAAAGAAGGGTTGGATTTAGAGACCATCGGCTTTGCAATGTACAAGGTCAGAAAGGAACCAAACACATTTCTGCCTCGAGTGTTTTTTTGTTTTTATGGCTTCAAATTTTTCTCTATCGAAGTAACTTGAAAAATCCCTCACAAGTGAAAGTAACGCAAAGACATCAGATTGGTGTTTCTCAAATTTGAAATGAAAACTTCAGCAGAATTTACTTAACTCAACTAAAATAAAAGTAATTTAATCCTATTCTAATTAAATGTTCAGGAAAAATGACATGCAAATATCTGCAATCACAATCAAGCAAAGCCCGCCTTCTGGTAAACACTTCAGAAAGGCAATATTCAACACTTCCTTTGTCTGTCTGCTCAGGCACCAACTAACGAGGACCAAACTGCAAAAGATTATTTCCGTTACAACTCGTCCACGGCTCGCAGCAGAACCTACATTAACATGCGGGAGGTCTCCGAGCGCTTCACATTGCCGCCTGGGGATTACCTGTTGGTCCCGACCACCTTTCAGCCCCACCACGAAGCTGACTTCCTTATCAGGATGTTCACTGAGAAGAAGGCTGAAGCTCTGTGAGTGTTCCCTCCTGGGTTCAGTGTGAAGAACAGAACCCTTCATTGAACAAAAATATTGGTGAAAAATAAGAGGGGTCGGACTCGGTACACAACATCAGCAGCCACTGACTCTTTTTTTTTTTTACGCAGAGAGATGGGGAGCAACATTGATGCTGACCTCCCAGATGTATGTATATCATCAAGGATTTGAAAATCAATGAACACACACCTCCCGTTTCCTGGTGCTGATGCTGTGCCTGTTTCCGCCAGCCTCCACCACCCAGTCTTCCAGAGGAAGAATCCGAAGAGGAGAAATTCCTAAGAAAGTTGTTTGACCAGCTGGCTGGCGATGTAAGCAAAAACAACAACACAGCTTTAATATACTTTCAGCTGCATACTCACAGCATCCAGAATGCTGCTCCGGCACAAAAAATGCTGCTGATTGCAGAGTCGTATGCATGATTTTTAACCGCAATGTTTCTGCAGGACAGCGCTATCTCTGTCAGAGAGCTCCAGCAGATGCTAAACGGTGTTCTCAGCAGACGTAAGTAAATGTCATTGGAGCATTTTAGAATTTTTGGAGCGCTCGTATCTCGGAACACTTCTTATATACTGTCTTATATACTAATATATTACATTATATTACATAATTATAACATTATTTTCCAGGAAAAGAGATCGAATTTGAGGGCCTGACTCTCAGCACCTGCCACAGCATTATCAACTTGATGGACGTATCCTTCTACAGAACCGACTGACTATTCCAAACCTGCGATGGCTAAATTTACCTCACCCTAAAATGTGTATGCAGGAGGCTTTATGATGACCACGATGCAAAGTTTTGTCCTTGACCCTTAGCAGGTGGACGACTCAGGAATGATGGAGTTCCAGGAGTTTAAGGTCTTCTGGGAAAAGATGAAGAAGTGGATTGTGCGTATTGATTTGCATTAATGATGTTCATCCATTTCACTCCATTCATTATCTCTTCATCCACGTGCTGAAGAAATTATGGATGAAGTTGATCTACAAAAAAATGTATACATTCATGAAGCTTCACGCCGCTGTTGCAGCATTCTCCTGAAGCTGAAGCAGATAGGAAGAAACAAACAAACATTAAATAACTCCAGTCAACTCATATGACTGACATAATTCACATTTCCAGAAGCCCTGAGATCCCAGTTTGGTTTGAAAAGATGTTACTAACAACCAATATAAGATGGAATCTACACAGTAGCCTCTAAGATAAAAGTATTAGCATTACATCACGTGCTTTATGTGATGAAGCACCTCCTGTTGTAAAATCCTCCACTTGTGTGTTGTCCTTATCAAGGAATGTAAATAACATCCTTTCAAATACGCCTGGGATCTTGGGGCCGTTGGTTCTGGTTCTGGTTCCGGTGAGGTTCCTCAGTTTGTCCAACTTCTCTTGTCGCAGATGCTTTTCTTGTCCTTTGACACCGACCGTTCAGGGAAGATGTCTTCCTACGAGCTTCGCAGCGCTCTCAAAGCTGCAGGTGAGAGTCGACTGAAACTTGAACATTATTGTCACATCTTTGTTTTTTACTTTAAGAATTTAATGTAAAACTGAAAGAAAAGAAAAACTGAAGGCCATTAGTATGTTTGCATTTCACTTCTGATGTATAATCAATATAACACTGCAAAAAAAAAAAGGATTCTTGCAAATGGCATAAGGTGCTTAGTCACTGCAGCTTTGATAGTGGGATCCAAGGTTGTACAACTTGCTGTTGTACTCTAACAAAAGCATGAATAATAAAACGGGATTAAAGTCCTACTGCAGCTGCTGATAGAGGAAGCAGCAACAGTATGAGTCATCCTCTTTAGGGAATGGCTTCGTGTTTCGGCTTTAATCTGAATGCTGCTCCTTTGTTCCATGAAGGAATACAACTCAACAACGAGCTCCTGCAGCTGATCTGCCTGAGGTTCGCTGATGCCAACTATAACCTCGACTTTGACAGTTACCTCACCTGCATCGTTCGTCTGGAAAATATGTTCAGTATGTGGAAAAAAGACATTAATAGAAAATCCTCTGTCTCGGACTGAATTAACTGCACTAATACTTGAAAAATGGTCACTGCAACTTTGAGCTGACAGAACTTGTTTCTCTCATCCAGGAACTTTCCAGGCCATGGATAAATACAAGAAGGGACGTGTGAACATAAACATGTTACAAGTAAAATGGCATTATATAATTACCTGGTGTACTAGTGGTGTACCTGGCTTATTATGTCTCTTAATATTTGATCAAATTCATATTATAAAATAATCAGAGTTGTTTTGATGTATTTTCATTGAAACTTGTTTTCTGCTTTACCTCACAGTTCCTGTTGCTGTCAATGAATGTGTAGGAACCCTGGGAGGAACCAGGAGCCACCAGAAGAACAAAAGCACAACAGTCGGTTTTGGAATGCAGGGTGTTTAATTGTCAAGCAGAAACGATGAATATGAAGACACATTTTAATTGTTATATTTCTGCAAATGATAGGAGTAAGTGTGTGTTGAGCAATTATTACATGGGTCTATAAGGTATTGAAATTCATATTTTTTTTCTTTCTTATGCTTTTGTGCAATCCACTTTATTTTCTCTGTATGAATGTAAAGACGTTTTGCATAAAATTACTGCCTTTGATGTGGAAAAATGGACAAATATGTTTTTCTTTTTTGATTGGGTAAGATTGAAGGAATATTTGGAATGTGAACAGTATTCAGAACAAGACATATTTCTGCTTAACTGTATCAACAATTTGGCTGCCGGTGAGGTTAATCTTATTGTTAAATGAAGTAAAATAAAATTCAGGGGTTCCACCCTTATATCTTGATTGACTCCAAAACTCTCTTCTTTGGGAAGAACAAATAAGCCTTATCTCCCAATGTAAAAAAGAAATATGAACTACTGCATATCACATAATATTAATTATTGCTGTGAAAGAGATTAGATTATTTGTTTTTGGGCTTGTTTATTTGTTAACAGGATCATACAAAACATTTATGGATTTCTATGAATTTTGTGAATGGGGCCACATTTATGGTGAGTTCGTGGCATTTAAAGCGGGTACAGATACAGTGCACATTTGTTGTTAATAAAGGGAAGAAGTAGACATAAAGGGGATTTAAATTTAGTGGAAAAGACTCAAATGATTTTACAAACAAGTATTCCATAAAGTGCATCGACAGACACTTCGGCAGGGCAGCGAGATCAGATTCCTTGCACTAACAAACTTAACTGGAGACAGCATGTGAAGAAAGAAAAATGCAAAAAAGTTAATTTTATTTGAATTTTGACAGACCAGGAAAAGGGAGCAAACAGTAGGTTTTATATTAAATATCTACTGGGCTTTTATGAAATCAGATTACGACTGTATGACACACATGTCTGCAGAGGAGACACATTTAAATAAGATGGATGCAGAACACGTTCAGGCCCTGCGAACATGTAGTGCCGCATTTCAGACTTCCCCAGTGACTGCAATGTGGACCGAAATTGGAGAAATGCCACAGCAAATCAGAAGAATCACAATAATGTTGGACTTTGGAACCAGTTTGAAAGAACAGAGTGGAACACACCCTAGCAAAACGCTATCCTACATTAGTGCTGGAACCACAGTAAGAAGAATGTGGAGGATAGGAAATAAAAAACCTCAACAATTAGACTAGATGAGCTAATATGGTTTAAGTTTTAATATTCATATTACATCTTTATTTTATGTTAGTTTTCATTATTATATATACCGGTAAATTGTATTGTATTTTATGTTTTATGTTTGTTTCCCCCCCTGTTCTGTTCCATACTCCAGTCCAGTAGGTGGCAGTCTTTGTAAAAGATATTATTCGAAGTGCTTACATCCGGTAATGGCCGGAAGTAAGTAGCATGGCTGAGGAGAGTCAACGTGGGTAAACACCTACAGTTTCTGGATTTAACTTGTGAATTCGTTCACCGGTTTGTTGTAGTTTGAGGTTTCCTCCGGTGGAATGAACTAGAAAGAGAGTGAGTCCGTTTCAAAATGGTAAGCAGACATTTCTAATACAAAATATCGAATGGTTTATATTTAACTTCAAACACGTACAACGTTAGCTAGCTAAAGTTCCTACCTTACTTTACGGTGGTGTTTGACAAAGGGCAGACTGAAGATTGTTGAGAGTTCAAACTGCTTCTTAAACAAATCCGATATATAAATATGAAGGATAGAGACATAAATATGGGGGGCTTTCTTATATCCCTGTGTTACACTAGCTGAGTAAGAAAATGTAACATAGACAAAACACGAGTGATAAAACAAGTAGAATAGGACAAACATGGTAAAACGGATTAGTAAAAGGGTTAATCGCGTTTAAAATTAACCCAAATTAGGAAACACAGAACATTATGAAACAGGTAGGCTTTACGAGATAAATCGTGGAGTTTTGATTATTTATATTCCATTAGATATCTAGGTTATGGAGAGGCTGTATGTATGTATTGTAAGAAACCCATGCATTATTGTACTGTAACAGGATTTGGTATGCGAGGCACAATACATTTTTCACACTTTTGTATGATATGGTTGGGAAACGGTGTGTTTTTCTGAATTTTGATGAAATGCTTGTCAAATAGTGAAATTCCCAGTTTGTATGTTACTTGGCTCATCAATCAAATCATTGGAGCTCCTAGAAAACACCTCGCAGGCGTTCACTGGTGTGTTTCTCTTCCAGCCTCATCGAAAGAAGAAGTGTTTCATTGAAAAGAAGAAGGCCGTGACCTTTCACCTCGTCCACAGAAGTCAGAGGGATCCGCTGGCTGCAGATGAAAAGGCCCCGCAGCATGTTCTCCTGCCTGTCTCCAAGGTAGTAACCGGAAAATGATTCAGAATTTCAGATTTAATTTTGCTTTGGACCTTTCTTTCCTGGCTCATTAATCCCCTCGCTGCCGATCAGATTTATTTTGCACTCTCTTTGATTACAAGCAATCAAATGAACATTAAAGTATGTGATATTTCTCAGGTGGTAGCAGAGAAGAGGCGCGAGGAGCAGAGAGAATTTGGCGTGTTCTTCGATGATGACTACAACTACCTGCAGCACCTGAAGGAGTCGTCGTGCCAAAATGAGCTAGTGGCAGCTGATCCTTCCCCCGCTGACGGGCGACTGTCACGTCTCTGTGAGGACAATGAAGAGGATGATGCGGGGGCTGTTCCTGTAAGTCGGCCGTCAGATATTTTGGATGTGATTCGTCTTTTAAATGAGGGTTTAACAAAGTCATGACCTCACCATGTAATTGACTAGCGTGTGGTCACGCTATCAGTAGTGTGAAACTCAAATAACTTTGAGTAACATCCCTGGCGGTCAGATGTTGGCCACTTTAATCCCCAGAATCCCACAGTATGTTCACGAAAGAGAAACAAAATTAGAGGTTGACCTTTTTTTTTATGTTTGTGCTTCGTGTGGAATCGTGCTCGTCTCGTCGATGAACAGGTACCTTCCATCAACCTGCCATCCTCCGTCTTTGCGTCCGCGTTTGAAGAGGAGGTGGGACTTCTGAATAAAGCTGCTCCTATCTCAGGTGAGAAGCCTCGTATTGCTGCTAAATGGGACCGGTGGCTTTTCACAAAAGCAGTGAACTGTGTGGAAACTGCCCTGTTCAGTCACAGCATCGCTTAAATAGACTCTCAGAAGCACAAAGCTGTCTCGTTAGGTCTCACCAATAGTTGTCATCGTGACAAAATCCAGTTTGATGCCGGAGTTAAAGGTCAGAGTTCATGGCTCCTCTGTTCCAGTAACACTGGACTAAGATGGCATCATGGGAGCCCTGCAGCCAATCAGAGTTCTAAAATGTCTCTGTGACACGTTCAATTCAAGCAGGGAGATGATTCTGGCAAATAAGCAGTACTCTGATTACACCTACCGGTACATTTATTTGTACTGAAGCTCCCCTCAGATTCAGGCATCAATATTTAGTTTTATCCTCTTGCTCACTTTTTTCACGTGTTCCTGCAGGACCCCGTCTGGACATGGACCCCGACATTGTGGCAGCTCTTGATGATGACTTTGCCTACGATGACCCCGGAAACGTCCTAGAAGATGACTTCATGCTCAAAGCAAACAGTTCAAGTGGAGCAGTGGGCAAAGAGTAAGAGGGAATATATCTTTATTTCCAGCTGGTATTGTGATTTTCTTTTCTTGTCTTCTCGGCAACTAAATGACAGGTGAATATAATCATCAGCGATCGTCTCTGGAGCATATCTGGAGAGCAACGTTTAACACAAAGCAACCATGATAAATAGTTGTTGGTTTTTTCCATGGATGTGTGAAGGTCCTCAATAGCGTGTATCAAAACCGAGATGCACCGCTCTCTGGTGACGAACGTGTTACTCGGGGATCAGGTCCACGTCGCCTTCAGAAATGTAAACTCGCTTCGTAATAGTGATGATTCAAGTTGTCTTTTTCGACTTGAGGTTCTTCGTGAGTTCGTCTATCTCAAAAATCACTGCAGCTGCTACGTTTTCTGTAACCTGTGATAGAGATGATGATGATGATGATGAGTGGGAGGACACGGATGAGGAGTGCAACTCCGAGGACGGGCTTTCTGGTGATGAGGGTAGTGACGAAGACGGCGAGTGTCTGTTCATGGACGAGGAGACGAAAAGTCGATTCACGGAGTACTCGCTGACGTCGTCTGTGATGAGGAGGAACGATCAGCTCTCCTTCCTCGATGACCGATTTGAAAAGGTAAACGTTTCATATACTGTAACTCCTTATCGTGGGATTAAAAATGTACTTCAAGAAGTTTTCTGTCATGTTTTCACCGAATGTGTGCGATAAATCAGACGGAGCAGCGTTTCTTTTGCTGCCCAGTTAAATCATATCCCTACGCATAAGAAACATGACGGGGTTAGACATGCAGATCAGCTAATTACCGGTAGTGTATTCCACACACATCCCGGAATCAGCTTTCCAGCTCATCCGGGGGATCTCAAGGTGCCTCCAGGTTGCATCCGGGCCGGTCTGGGAAGTGCGACTCATGTTAGAACTGCCACGAGAGATTTTCTGGCACCGTTTGCTGAATGAAATGTATCAAATTGCAGCGATACAGGATGACTTGGATTCCACATGGGAGATGATGCGGAATATTATTCCTGCTCCCACTTTGAAATGTTCAGATACTCGAGTTGTTTTTCTGCCTTACCTCGAAGCGCTATTTCAGTTCTGTGTTCTGTTCTGTGTTGGTTTAGTTTTATGAACAGTTTGATGACGATGAAATCGGTGCTCTGGACAACGCCGAGTTGGAAGGCTTCATTGAACCGGACAGCATGCGCCTCGAAGAAATTATCAAGGACTACTTCATTCAGAAAGAAAAGGAGTGAGTGAGAGCTATTTTCTCTGCCCTCAATGTACTTGTGCGTCTTATGGGACGTTTAATTAAGATATGGATTCCAGGTGATCAGTAAAGCATCCGATGTTTTAAATAACTCAGCTGACTCCTTTCTACCTGCTTCTGGTTTAGATTCCGGAGACCTGACGACCTGGGTCCCAAAGAACTTCCGGTTTTGAAGGAGGAAGAGAACAGTGACATGGAGGAAGAAGAGCTGGAGACTGTTGTCGTGGTCTTGCCAGAAGAGAAGTGGGACTGTGAAACAATCATCAGTGAGTTGTAAACATGTTGCCAGCATCAAATTCTACATGACCTGTGTTTTTGTGCTATTGCCAATCACATATTGGTCTTCCAATGATTTACAAATCATCGCAGACTGTTTTTTTATTAACTTTTTTCCCCTCCGATGTCCCGAAATGTTCTGAAACGTGTTAATACAATGAGAAGAGTTTATCATGTGGAAGGACTTTTCTTTGACTGTGTAATGTTTCTCGTTTTCTCGAGGCACGTACTCCAACATGTACAACAGACCCAAAGTCATTGAAGAGCCAACGGCGGTAGGAAAATGCCTTCTTTTGCTTGATTTTATTTCCCATTACAATAAGAAGCACATCAAACGGCCATCCATCGGCAATCTGCTCAGCGACACAGGAAGATCCAACTTTATTATGACCAGCTGGTGGCGCACATCGCACCAACTCCTCTAACCCTGCTGAAGACGATAAAGATTCACAAGCAAACAAGTCTGGAGAGAAAATCTTCTGAGAAAACCAGCTAAAATGAATGAATTAGACAACGAGGAGAATTCACGCTGCAGACCAACATATAGAATGTCCAACTTTAGCTTTATGTGACATAAAAACAAGTCAAATACATGTTTTTGTCTGTTCCTGTTCTCTCTGTCTCTCTTTCTCCACACCTGTCAATTTCCTTGAGATGACTTTCTGTTATGATCTGGTGCTACAGAAATACAAATGAATTGAATTAAAAGTTGAGCATATTTTATCTAGGAAAATGATAAAGTAATAATTTATAGTTGACAAAATTAGAGTGGCGATGAATCTAGTATCTAAGCCCATTCGTCTCTGTCTTGCTGAGTCCCATGGACCAGTCTGCAGCAGAGTTTTAATCTACACGGTGGACGTTTACTTCCTCTTCCCATTTTCTGTCGAATTCTTGTACAAATCTTCCAAAACTAGAAGACAACCACGCTGATCCGAAGCTGTTAATAATCCATCCATCGGTCCAGCCAGTCTTGAGATACCGAGGAAACTATCTATACCCTTCTCTTGTTTCCATCTGTCCTTAGCCAAAGTTGATCCATGTTTCGAGTAAGACCGGTATTCCACTTGACGTACTCCACACCAGAGGCCCAACCAGCAAGCAGGCAGAGCGCATGGCGAGGATTAATGACTCGGACCTGCCTCGCGTCTCCACCCAGCCCCGCAACAAGCAGGAAAACAAGCAGGAGAGGAAAGCAAGGAAACAGGCCGTCAAGGAGGAGCGCAAGGTGAGAGAGAACGATGTAAAAGCCAATGATGTCGCTCTGATGGGCTGTGTCTTTAGATGACAATAATTCATTAAGTTAAAACTTGATGTTCTTTATCCATGACTCATCTCTGTTCATAATAAATAGAAGTAGAAGGTTTTTAGTTAGAAATCTGCATCGCTAATGTTAAATGCACGGAAGGGGAAAATTGCGATAATATCCGGTTCCGATCCAGATGAAATGTGTTGGTATGATAGAGGCCCCCACCCTACATGACTGTCAAATACCATAAACATTGGTCAATAATCAACCGAGATATTGAGAAACAGATTTTGAACCTCCATTGACTGCAATGCTACAGGAAATTTCAAAGTGATCCAGGATCTCTAAAGTATTTAGTTATATTGTATGCTCATTTTTGTTCCTTACATTTATGACATTTAGATACATTTTATTTTGTCTTTTTTTTTTTTTTTTTACTTCCCTGCTGCAAATAATGCAAGTTTCCAGTGGGACTGATAAAGGATTAGCTTATTGCTAGGCCTAAATAAATGAAGTTCAAAGATGTCCTGCACATGGTGGCCCAACTCACCGCAGTCAATTTCAAATATGTCTGTGTCAATTTTGCATTTCAGGTTCCAACCAAACACTTTTTAAAATTTCACTTCAGTTTCCACAATTGCTTTACATTCTTGCACTTTTGTGCTTTACAGGAGAGGAGAGAAGAGAAGAAAACCAACAAGCTCGCATTCAAGGAAGAAAAAGCCCGACAGGAGAAACAGATGTTCAACCTGAGAACGAATATTCAACACATGAAACTTTAGTTGCCCTTGCTGTCGCTCTCGCCCGCAGTTTCCAGATGTTAAAGACGACATCAGTGGAGCTCTCAGGACCTCACACAGCCTGAAACAAGCGGACTCATTGGGTGTTAAGATGCTCTGGGTTTTAGACCTGTTTCCACAAATCATCAGGAAAGAAGTTCATTTTCTTCTGTCAATTTAGAAGACAATGATAAAAGTAAAATTAAATTCATGTACTGTACAGTAAAACAGCTCAACTGTATGTGTTGCTTTTTGTGCATCACAAGTTGTCCGACATCAGAAATCTACTTCAGATTTTAACGTCAGACCCTGATAAAGTGTTAAAAGAAACGCTTGACATTCTTGGAAATGTGCCCAAACTGCCCATTTGATTTCTTGTTCGGGGTAAGATGAGATGCAGCTAGTTTAGCACAAAGGATGGAAACGGGGAAACTGGTCTGGCAGTCGTCACACTGCCCACCAGCAACACGTTAGGGCAACTGCAGGTTTTAAAAAATTAAACCGGTTACCCTGCTTCAGGGTATGAGGCGCTACTCGGATCATGGACATTCCATTCTCACAAGAATTTGGAATGACAGAAAACATTCTTAAATAAATACCCTCCTCATATGGAAATGATTGTGTCACATCAAAATCAGTTTGATATTAGTTTTTATTTCCATCATAGTAGCACCTGTTATTAAAGCCATTTGTAGATTAGCCACGAAGCAACAACCCACTTGATTCAGACGAACCAAAGACAGCAGCGGCTCACGATGGGTGTGTCGCTACCAAAGAGTTTCAAAGTTATTTATAACGCCGGCTAATCTGCTGGAGTTCAAGTCCAGCCGGATGAACTGCAACATCTCTGGTATGTCTCTGGAGATTCCCAGTCATCCAGGTCGTGGCAGAGCTTTAGTTTTATTTTTTTGTTATTTAATCAGGCAAGTCAGTTGGGAACCATCTCTGATTTACAATGATGACCTGGACTTATGTTGTATGATGGTGAAACTAAGCTGGAGAGAACCCATACACTGCACACAGGAAGGCCCCAGGTGGAATTGAGCAAAAGACCTTGCGGAGAGGCGACAGCAACACGCTGCCGCCGTGCTGCGCAGATCTCTGGAATTGTGGGAAAAGCTTTCCTGCAAGAGGGGTGCAGATGGTGCAGTGGGCAGTGCACATGTACGGAGAGTTCTGCTTATTATTGGTGGAATCCATGAAGATATGTAGCATCAATATTATCGTGAAGGTGAGAAGTTACTGACTGGATATTTGCTTCTGGATCTTATAATTCTGAAGTCTTATAATTCATTCCTAAGGAAAACATTTTGAGGTAAACACTTCCATTTTCACTCGGATGTCTCTTGAGCAAGGCACCGACCTGTTAGAGGTTCGAATAGATGAGTCCCCTGGGTTTTTTTTTTACCTTCTGCCGTAAGCGATCGCCATTTCTCCATCACCGCCCATGTCCACATGCAGAATGTGCGGGCGGTCGTAGGGCGATCTTTCCGCTTCCTCTTTCTCCAGATTCATATTATCACACGCCGGCTTCACAGAGTCGTCCTCAACCGTCCTGCGTCCCTCGGCCATCAACCCCACTGCTTCCAGCGGCTCATCGCTCAGCTCTGCAAGCTGTCCTGCGTATGATCCCGTACTGCTGCTGTCCCAGAGGCCATCAGTGGGGGTTCCCTCCGTCGCTGAGCCCACTGAAGGATGCTTGCGGGAACTGACCACCAATTGGGCAGCGGAGATCTTGGTGTCGCACACAGGGTCACGGCTCGGCCCCTGTTCCCTGTGGCTGTGTAGCTGGGAGGTCAGGAGTGGGTAAAGTCAAAACCAACTACTGGCACTTATTTAACAGTGTCAGGCTTGTATCATCTGATGTGACACCTTACCAGAGACTTGGGTGGAGACTTGGGCGTCTCCATCAGGTAAGACTTCACCTTAAAGATGACAGCTATCACGACAATTAGGGCCACGACGATGGGCAACAATATAGCAAGCACCAGCACACGGGCATCTGCAATAAATATATATATTGTTTTGTATTCACAGTGCAGAAGCGAGAGTTTGGCACAAACGCAGACATTTTTTACACTTATCGTCCACTTTATCGGGCAGATACCGTGCGTTCCAGCATGAAGTCTGTTTTAATGATGCAGATAAGCAGAGCTTAAGTCATTTAGTCTAAAGGTTTAAGCATTGAATTAAGTTTCTGTACACCCATCAATAAAGGCCTCCAAGCGTAATGTAAAGATTCCTCTGAGCCAACTTGTACATTTCAGAACAAGTTAATAAAACTCATCACAACCTTCATAAAGACAGATCATGAGGCAGACGAGCCTAACAAAAGAGTTTATGATGCGAGTTGGCAAATTAAATTCATTTTAATAAGTCTAACCCTTTATAGCTAAACGCACCATATTTGATACAATTGGCCTTTCTGGATTTTGATCTACTTCAGAAGTTTGATATTTTTTTCTGGAAAAAACTAATGAATACAAGCCAACACATGCGTCTGCGTTTTCCATGAAAAACAATCGGGATTTAGCTACTTTAAAATAAATTAGAGCACATATACAAGTTTATGTAAAAATCTTTTTTTCTTATTTCCCAAAAAATTAAGATTTCTGACGATTACTTAATCGTGCAGGCATTAAAGGGTTAAAGAGACTTTAGGAATCAGTACATTCACCAATTCAAAATCAACAATAAAGAATAACCCTCTAAAATAAAGTACAACTTGAAAACTACTCAACATTAGTAATGCGTTGCTGCACACTGAGTATTTGTGAGTTCATGCTAAGGAACAGCTGATAGATCTTTACTTAAGTGTTTGAAGAAGCCCCTCCCAGTTCACACTTACTAGTTGTTTCACGAGTACAGATGCGGTCGGTTTCTCTGAACAACACTTGGCCGACACCAATCTCATCCGACAACATTCCACTCAGCGTGATGCACTCCGGAAGAAACGTCATATCGTGTTTGCAGTTTTCTTCTTTGACTGAGCAATCGAAATCTTCAGCTACCTGGAAGTGAGACAACACAGACTAAATGCTGGTTTTCCTTTCGATAATAGGGATATTATTGCAATTGCAAAACTAGCATTTGACCTTGTTGTAAGGAGGAGGCCGAAAGCTCAGTGAAATGCTTTTCACAAATCCCTTCATATATGTACGCAAACAAAAATATGTTATAAACAAACCTTTAGGAATGGGAATTCTAGCTCTTGAAGGTAAGTAAGCTAATCAACGGTTGGTTATGTGTAAAAACGGCCTGATAGCAGGCGACCTGGATCCTTTAAATAGTGAATAAAAAAACAAAACATAGGCAAGATAATTTTCGACTGTGCAAGGGCTTTTGATGATCACTACAACTTTGAGATATGAGCTCTGACACAGCAGCATCCGTAGCTCAACTAAAGTCACTCACTGACCTTTTCAGAGTTGCAAATGTCCTTTAAATTCTGCCACACGTCGTGTAGTTAAGTCTATGTCTGTACTCACATCATCCGTAGAGACAGTGAACCTCATGCTGGCAGTGTCGGGCTTCCAAGTTCGCCGCAGCTCTTCGTAGTAGTGGAAGGGATTTCTAAAATGGACCGTAGCTCCGGACTCCTTAGCGTCCAGAGCAGCCGGAGGGACATCTAATTTACCTGCGAGGACATTTCATCATTTTATTTACTGATTCACAGGAATGAAACAATTCCCGTTATTCGCCGTGCACTTACAAATGATGTCGGTCGTCTTTACATTGTTGAAGGTGAACGTTTTAGATGTCACTGGTTCCGACTGGTCGCCTCCCTGTATGGCTGTTACAGTAACATAAAAGTTGTCCATGTAGTACTCTTCAGCTGTCCAGATGAAGGGTGTCAGATCATGGTGTTGGTCTGTGGTTCTCCACACTGATTTCCTTGAATATGATATACAAGTACATGTATTTATGTGAACGGTACAGCAGATCATTCCTTCATAGGAGTCAACATTTTTTTAATAATAATATATATATAAAGTGCTAGTTTTAAAACATGATACACTTTGTGTCACACAACACATTTTTAAATCATCAAAAAGCATATACGTACATATATTTCATTACATTAACTCTTAATTCAAGCACTATCAAATGATTTAAATTTTAAACACACTTTTAAGTCTTACCCAACAACTCCTTTGACAGTGACATTGAAGCTGGTTTGAGTTTGCTGGTTGCCATATTCCCAGCTGACTATGACTTGAACATTTGCACAGCTCACACTCAAATTGGTTGGCGGAAGAACTGCGAGCAATGAAATGTGAAACATGCATCAATATAACCAAAGGTCCACGTGGATTAATCACAAACGACACTGACACTTGGCTTCCGCTATCAACACGCAGCCACACACGCATGACGAAGTGATAAACGACAACGTGATCAACTAGGTGTCTAGAAAAAATGGGAAGTTTTGAGTTTGGTCACTTTGAACCCAAAATAATTTTGGCGCTAAGGAGACCAGCTGCTGTCATTTTGAAAGTGGAATATTTTCCCATTCCCCTCTTATTTAGGATTTCAGTTTAAGGGTTTGCGATGATGTTCTTCATATTTTACAACTTGTAAAATATGAAGAACATCATCGCAAACCGGCTGCTGAACTCAACTTATCACTCTTTCATGGAGCGATGCTGCTGTAGCATGTGCACAAAATGGTTTGGCTTTTTTCTTAAAGGCTTTCCCTGAAATAGACCTTGTCTACTTGGCAACAAATGCTGCTCCAACATATGTATTTATCATCCAGAATTAAGATTACCCATGCCATGAGGACTAATGCTCCCCCCCCCCCCCCCCCCCCCATCATGGATTGCGGCTTTTGCACTGCAGGATGGTCCCTCTCCTCCTCGCCCAGAACGTGCAGTGTCTATGAGTTCCAAAAGGAATTTCTCATTCTGACAGATATTTGTCCGTTGTTGGGCTAATTTTAGTATTTTCCCTGTAGCATGTGTTTAACTGTTTCTGGTGGTTTACAATAATCCTGTTGAACATTTACTTTTTTTATGGAGCGTGTGCTTTAGTTCAGAGTCCTGAGTCGAGTGATGGCTGCTACTTCGGTCTCTTTCCTGCCTCATGTTTTAACATTTCTGACCTGTTTTTTTATATTGTAAAAATGTCTTCCTTTTGTTGTCTCCCTATACTTGCTGGATTTTTATTTATTTATTTTTTACACGTGTTGTGGTTCTCTGTAGTTTTAGTCTCAGTTTGAGCTGAAGCTATTGTGGTGTTTTGATTGTTGTCCTCCACCCATTGTAAAGTTAATACTATTACACCACCGTAAATGCAGCCACATCTCTTATTGTCTTTTTGATGTTTATTTTAGACTGGGGAAAGGGCACTGCTGCTCCTGTGCTTTCCTCGGATAACCTTTGCAGCTTGTATTCCACCATGGTTCTTTCACAAGCCAGCCCACACCTTCATGTTGTAAGGTTGTTGTTTAAGTAACAGAAAAAAAAAAAAAAGTTGGCAAGAAAAACCAGATGGCAATCAAATCTGACCTAAAGGGAGAGCCAGGAGATTGTTACATTATTTAGTAATTAGGAATTAACAAACAAACAAGCAAAAATGTTCTGTTGGGTTTTGAAAAAAATAAAATAATTATTAACTTATGACTAAATAATGACATGGTCATAAAACAGAGGACGACAACTTTGATCCATGATAAATGGAGCAGCCAACCCTGAACACATCTACAACACTACAGACATATTTCCTATTTATTGCAGTCACTTTATTTTCTACGACGCTCATTACCTTCAAATTTGAAGGTTTCTCCATTTTCTAAATGTAAATAACTACCGGTAATTGTTATGGAGTGAATTTAAACACGTAGTTTGTAACGTATGCAAACTGTCAACAACGAGTCTTTCAATTTTAACAGCGAGGAAAATCAACAATTTTTATTTAATGAGAATGAAAAATGGTCAGACCCACTATTAAGAATATTTTAAGGTCATCAACATGTGGAACATCTTTATCCAATAGCAAATTAACTTAACATTTTCTTTAGAAAAGTGGAAACATATATTGATATTTATATTTTGTGTCAAATAAACTATATCTGCAAAATATTTGATAAATTATATTTAAACAAGTAATGGTAAATTGGTAATCCTTGTTATGGCATCAAGTGATTCCTGAGCATTAATATCAGTTTCAGGCCCATCCCGAGATCAAACGACCTGCTTGTGTTTTCAGCATCTGGAAACATCCCATAATAGTGATTTTAACTGGACTGTTCCAGTGTTACCACTTCAATCAGTGGTTTTTTGTTTTGTTTTTCCCACTTCAATCACTGTTAAACCTGGAAAAGCCTCGCGCATGACGTCATTTCGAACCGTAATCAGAAATCCAGTTGTTTCAGATTTAAAATTTTCAACCAAAGAATCTGAAGTCCACGTCCTGCGTGGAGTCCAGGAATCCACGGACTTACCACTTCCAGCAGAAACTCCACTGATCGGGAAGAGGAGGACAGGAAACAACATGTTCACAGGCAGCATGGCTCAAACTGTCCAACCGGCTTCCTTCCCGACACGAAACACGAAACAACGCAAGGAAAAATAAATAAAAATCACGCGGCCTGTCGTTACAAACATATTAATAGCAGTATTTATGTCACGTTCTTTCTCGGTTGCCTTTCTTGATTCCACAAAAACACGCCTGTAGGGCGAGAGTCGCGCGGTTAAACCTCAACCTGTGTATTGCGGAAGGTTGTGACGAAGCGAATTTACCTGTTTCACACCTTTGCGACGTCATAGGTTCACAGCCTGGGGGGGGGAGCCAAGTTGGCAGAGCGAGAGGCAGCAAATGACATACCTAATAATAATAATAATAATAAACTTTACTTGTGGAAACTGATGCCATGACGTTTGGACAAGTCAGTCCTGTAATTGATACCGTTAGTGTTCTCTAAACTAAAGAGCTTTCTTTTAATGCATTACAGTATTTATGTTGTAAAATGTTAGGTTTAAAACTTCGAAAGGATGCCGCGTTACTTTGCTACTGGTTAAGAAAGCGTCGTGAGAATAATGTTAAGCCTATTGGCTCATTAAGCAGAACTGAATTTATCAAATCGTAATTTAGTTTTTTTTTTACTCAACCAAGCTTCCACGTTGATTCCAAAACGTAACTACAAGTTTTAATAGTGTTATAAAGGAGGAAGAAACCACAGATGTCATTCTGGTCCACTCATAAGGGAACAATTTCACTTAGATAAAAGCTTTGTATATCAGCTAGACACATATCAGCCCTTAAATTAACATATGCAACATAACACCACATTTTTCAAGTTTAAGTTTAGGTGTTTAGTTACTTTCGGGGAGGTTTATCCACATTTGTGTTCTTTGTAACATATCTGGAAAAAAGAAATAAAATGTTAATGAAATTTCAGAAGATCTCGGGGTGCAAAAGTGAGAATTGAATCTGTGAAAACTGTATCCTGAATGCAAAAATGTAAAATGTGCAAAAATGTATGGCCTCAAATGTAAAAATATTTAATATGAAAGTGACAAAAGTAAACCAAATGATTTATTCAATAGAATAACATAATTGAATTAAATGTATATTTAATTTGTAAAATCAAATACAAAGAAAAATAAGACCATAGCACCACTGTCTACTGGTGAAATTTAAGTGGAGTATACATTGAACTTCGTTGTGAAAGCTCCTTCCATTGCACACTTGATGGGTCAGTTCACCTGAACTATAACCCGTATGTTCATGCGACACTTTATCCAACTGAACAATTCTGACAAAAAAGCAATTGAAACGACATCAAATAATATATTGCATCACCGCTGTGTGTCCATGCCAGATCTGACTGGGCCTGAAGGCTGAATCAGAAGCATCTGGAACTAGATTGACGATGCTTCACCTGTCATCCAAGAGGCTTCTTCAGTTCTAACTGATTGGTAGAAAATTTCAGGCATTTAGACTTCTCTGAGGTCATGAACAAATTTTGGCTCGTCGGGTCAGGGCTCCGCAGTCTATCTGCATCTGAAAGATAAGGGATAGGAAGACTTTGAAGGCAGCATCTCCGAACAGAGAGGGCAGGTGATGAGTTAAGGAAGCATCTATGTCAAGTGTGAATGACCGTCTCTCAACTTGGGAAGGTGTCTCTGCTACTGCTTCTCAAAAAAACCTTTCCCAGACAGGTGCACCATCATTCATATTTGACTCAGTTGAAGCTGATAATAATCAAAATTGTTTACATGATGGTGAAAACAAACCACTTGAAAGATGGATATGCATTTCTCTATTGTGTTACGTGTATTACAATACAGTATATATATATATATGTAATGCAGGATGTGGGTGTGCTTTTGAGTAATGTAGCCAATCAACTGTCCCCCTTTTCGGGCTGTGGGTGTGCTTTCGAGTACTGTAGCCAATCAACTGTCTCGTCTTTTTGATGGGCGTGTCGAAACATTTCCAAACAATTCCGTAACTTGCTAGCCACTTGGTATGGTCACACTTCACGACTGGGTAGATTTCGCTTTGCAGTTCCTCTTTTTCAACAGTTTGAATGTCCGATGAACTTTTAAAATGTAGTTGAAATTACGATAATTAGGATTTATTACTTTATTTGTTTGAGCGTCACGCATAACTTCGATGTTTGATTAGCATGAAAGCTAACATAGCTCACTGTGGCAATCTTAACTTTCTGTACTTGCTAAAGGCTAAATATAAGCTAGTGGAGTCAAACAAATCAGCTGCGTCAACTGATTATAGATTAATAACGTTTGCACGATCCCTTCTTCTAGAAATGACGTCGATAAGCACGACAGAACCGCGTACTTACCCGGTTGTGTTACCGGCAGCAGAGTGCGCACTGCCTGCGAGTATGTTTGCACCGGACCGAGGACGTGGCGACCATCCACACAGCGGTCAGGGCTTCGAAGACGGCGAAGATACGAACGCTGAGTCCGCGGATCATTTAGACTTGAGCAGCAAGGTGGGCCTCGGTGTAAATTACATGGGCTATCGTAAAGTTTTACGTATTATTTCAACAAATAAATGGTGTACATTAACGCTGCTGAGTCCTTGTTGTGCTCATGGTGCAAATTACGAACTGAAAGTTAGTGCTTGATATAAATACGCACACGCGCACACATATTTAAATGTTTTGTTATATATATATATACACAATTGATTAGACATACATATTAATTTGCATTGCATGCAATATATTCTATGTCCAGCTATATGCAATAAAGTTTTAATATACAATAGTTTGCTTAACTGGTGTGCTCTTGCTTTAACCATTCCATGTATTGTCATTTGTCTCTTTCCTGTGATTTTCAGTCGATTCTCGTTAGTCCAACAGCAGAGCAGTACGATTCTTTGCTGAAGCATCTGAGGGAGCGGTTAGATGAAGGCTGTGGAGAGACAATCTATGTGATTGGGATGGGCTCAGGTAAGGAAAATGCACATTCAGTCAACTTAAACAGACTGGCTGCTAACGGGTCACATCTAGAAATGCATCAACATTGAATGTCACAAATAAAAACAGCAAATCGGTTGATATGAACTAAAACCTTCATTCATATTTTATTTTAACATTCAACTGCACAAAATGTGCTTTGAGCCCATGCTGTATCAACATGCTTTTAAGGAGTGCTATAAAGTGATTCTACAATATGAATGATCATGAACAAGGATTAACATTTACGTCATGGTGGGTGTAGTGAAGTGAATTTGTATCTCCATAACTTTCCTTTTTCTACATCATTTTGAATTCTGTGATGTAAACAATAGCAGTTAATGTGGGGGCGGTGGAAAGAGCATCTTCAAACATCAATTTTCATGGAGCAATCAGTCTTTGTAAAATGCATTTATAATATATTTAATAATAAATCTGAATATCTCTGTCTGCGCCTAAATCAAATCAAATTCGCCCTTCCATCCATCAATCGTTTAGAATTTATACTGTAACTCATTTTCTAGCCGGCACCGCAGCTTTTGTGTTCTCTCTCTCCTCCTACTCCTTAGATGGGGGTGATTATGGGCTGGATGACAAGGACATGGAGGCGTCGGTAGCAACAGTGCAGTCGCTGTGTGAACAGATTGAGGCTGACTTGATCTGGCTGAGGGAGCGGTCCGACACGAGTGGAAAGATTCAGGATTATCTCATCCGTCGGCATGTGGATGAGCAGGACTTCCTGGAAGTCAGGTAATATAGAGGGGCTGTTTACACAGAGAACAGTGTTTCTAGCATAAAATGCTAATCTGCGGTCCTGGTTATTAGAGGTTAAACCAACCTTACTGTATGTCCTGCACTGAGTTCAACCTTTGTTTTTCCCTATGATAGAGGTTAATATCCAAAATATATTAATAATTGTTATTATTATATTAGTAGTAGTAGTATATAAAAAAAAAGAAACATAACAAATAGTGATTAGTAGAACAGAATAAGGTACAGGGTCAATTAAAGCATCCATTATACTGTTTACAGGTAATTTATCCCCTCCGAGTCATTTGAGTTTGATCCGATACCGAGTCCCGATCCGATACTTCGATAAAAAAAATAAAGAAAAGTGAAGGAACGGATCCAGGATGTCCCTTACTTTTTATTCTATTCATCTTATTTCAACATGTAACTCTTAGACAGAGCACTGCTGTGGCGTAGATTGAACATTCAAGTAATAAATAAAATACTTTTTTAACTTTAGACTTGGACTAGTGCAACAGGAAATATTAAATGCAAATTTTATTTATTACTTGAATGTTCAAGCTACGCCACAGAAGGGCTATATATAAAAAAAAAAGGATATGCTGGATCCGTTTCTTCACTCGTCTTTAATAAAAAAAAAAGTATTACAGGAGTAAAACCTGATCGGGATGTTCCTACATTATACTGCATCGACATATATTTAATTGAACTGGTAAGGGACGTTTGCACAGCTTATGTGGTCACTGTTTCGTCTTCGTCCTCATCCGCAGAGTGGCCGTGGTAGGAAATGTGGATGCAGGGAAGAGCACCCTACTCGGGGTTCTGACCCATGGCGAGCTGGACAACGGAAGAGGCTTTGCCCGTCAGAAGCTTTTTAGGCACAAACATGAAATGGAGAGTGGAAGGACAAGCAGTGTGGGCAATGATATCCTGGGCTTTGACCAGAAGGGACAGGTGAGCTGCTGCTGAGGATCAGGACTTGAGTTTTGTTATTAACCACTAACTGTCTGATTACCTTTTTGAAATATTTAGGTTTGAATATTCACAGTTCTGCTTATGCATATTTTTTTTTCTTGCTGATATAAATATATATGGAAATATTTGTAATATCTTACTGATGACCGTACAATGAAGTGAATGTATGAATCTTCTTGCTGGAATCTCTTGCATCTCATTACCATCTCGTATCATGAAATGTATCTCAATTCAGAATTTGTGCTGTAGTTTGTTTTTCGGTGGGCATTTTGTTCCACTTACATTGTCACGTAGTTTCTTGTCATTTCTGCTTCTGCTCCTTTAGGTAGTAAACAAGCCCGACTGCCACGGTGGTGGATTAGACTGGACAAAGATCTGTGAGAAATCTTCAAAGGTCATAACCTTTATTGATTTGGCTGGGCACGAGAAGTATCTGAAGACGACTGTCTTCGGCATGACGGGACACCTGCCTGATTTCTGCATGCTCATGGTGAGAGAAGAGGATGGCATTAGAAAGTGTCTCATCTGGTAATATTACAGAATGTCTTGGTCTTTGCTTCACAGCGTGTCAGAGTGCCTGTTTTGTTTATTGACAAATAATAAAAATGCAGGTACTCTCCGAGTTACGGCCGAGATCGGTCCCGGCCACCTGGCTGTAGGTTGGAACAAAAGAAAAATGGCCAACATGAGTGACATCAGCGGTTCCCAACCTTTTTCCTGCCTAATCAATTTACCTGAATTTCATGCTTTGTGAGGCGGGAGGAACCCGGAGACACAGGGAGAATATATAAACTCCATACAGATAGACACAGATTTGAACCCGGTACCTTTTTGCTGTGAAGCCGCAGTGCTTAGTTAACTGTGTTAGTTGTGCCGCCCCATAATTTGTAATAACTATTAAACCATTATTACACCAATATCTACTCACCATAACATATTTGTTGATGTTGTGGTCTCAGTAACTGCTTCTGTTTCATAAATTCCAAGTTCTTGTCTTTTAATACAGGGTTCCTGATCTCTATGTGCCGAAGCAGCTTTGAAAGCTTGTCTCCGCATATTATGCAGAGCGGATTTGGCGCACGAGTCACCTGTTGATAAACAGATAAACGGATAAACCTGTGGTTTGTCTGTTAAAAGAAGAAGCTTTCTTTTCTTGGAGGTCGTCGGCTCCTCTTCTTTTGCCTCAGTTGAACTTTTCCCCTTTGCAAAGAGCTTTATTGAGATTTATTGAGTAACGTATCACGTGACCAAGAAGCTTCACAGGTGATTGTTACATTATGGAAAAGCCGGTCGTTTAAAATAAAACACCTGTCGGACTCTAATCAGTACAACAGAAATTATGCAAATGATTTATTCTTTCTGTGCGGCCCGCTAACAAATGTCTTACGGACCGGTACCGGTCGTAAGTACGGGTGGTTTTGAGCTGCGCAGGTCGTTGCTCCGATAGTACCTGTAATCCATTCCCTCCTTCCTTTCCCTGCTTCTCCTTTCTCACCTCTCAGGTTGGCAGCAATGCTGGCATTGTTGGAATGACCAAAGAACATCTGGGTCTGGCACTGGCCCTCAATGTGCCAGTATTTGTGGTGGTTACAAAAATAGATATGTGTCCAGCCAACATCCTGCAAGGTAACGGACACAGTGTGCAGTACTGCTCGTATATAATATTCATTATGTGTTTGTAAAGCAGATAGTAGCAGTTAAACAGTTTCAATCTTTAGGTCGTGTGTTCTGAATTTTTGTGAAAGCTTTTGTTGCTTTTGCGCATCGACAGAGACACTGAAATTATTACAGCGGTTATTGAAGTCCCCTGGCTGCAGGAAGATCCCAGTGTTGGTCCGGAACAAAGACGATGTCATCATCACGGCCTCCAACTTCAGTTCGGAAAGGTAAGGGTGCTGGGATGTAAAGAAACAACAACCGCACAATACTTCCATATTTCACTTTGAAGTCAGTCATTTACTGCTCATCCCCATAACGATGGAAAACCGGATGAGGTCTTTTTGTCCACAAAACTTGCGGAGTTTTGCAGCAGGGCGTATTTGAAGAACTGATGATGGGCCAAACGGTTAAAAACGAAGGTAAAAATGAATCCATGCAGCTTACGCGATCTCTTTATGCTCGTTGTTGTGAGTATAAGAAAGAGTCATTCTGAATGAATGATGCGTCATTTATCTTTTCCCTCAAAGAACCCGAATCAGGAACCATCTACAACCGAATGTAGATTAGGAATTAAAATAATTAAACTCCAAACGTTGCCTACAACTAGTGAAGAATATTGTCTAATGATTTTGGGATCTGTATAGAATCAGTTTTCTTTGTTTTTGTTTCTGTTTTTATTGTAAAGGAAGTTCTAAACATCATCAGATTTCCTGAATGGGGGTTTGTAGATAATAAATCCTTTTTAGGTGAACACTTTTGAGTCTTCATACGGCATTTAAGCAGGATTTGAAGGGCGACCCAGCAATCCTGTGACCAGCATCAAAGACGAAAGCAGAGAGCGTATGCTTGCGGACTCGCATGTTTTTGTTTCATGATTACTTTGAACAGTCACGCTTTCTGACGGTTTTGCTTTCTGCAGGATGTGTCCGATTTTTCAAATCTCCAATGTGACTGGGGAGAACATGGACCTGCTGAAGATGTTCCTGAATCTCCTGTCCTCCAGGACCCACTTCAACAACGACGAGCCTGCAGAGTTCCAAATAGATGACACCTACTCCGTACCGGTGCAAAAGAAAACACACGCCGCTGCTTTTTTTTTGTATAAAAACACACATGCATGATAATATTTGCATTTTCACTGATGAAAACATCGCAAGAACATCTGTGGTGTTGACCCAGAAATGTTAATAAGTGAAAGCAGCGCTATTTACATGCAACACATATGAGTAAGTTGAATAGATGACTATCCACATTATTGCTTTCTGAATTTTCCCCGGTGTGCAACATCTTGGTCACAACTTAAGGTGGAGAATAGAGAGGAGACTCCTTATTGCAGACGGCGTCAGCAGTTTTTACTGAAATGTGACTCACATAGGCAGGGAATATCGGATGTATCCACTCAGACGACAGACGCAAACCTACAAGTCTGATTCATATCAGTTTTTTTATTTTTTTACCTCCTATAAATTGGGTCTCATTATCTAAGAATATGAGACACACGCATTTACCAGCCACTAACTAGGAGCATTACAGAAGAGCAGACAGAGCTGATATAAAGGGGCTTCTTAGAACTAGGACCTTAAAGCTATGATAGGATTCCTTTGTTTCTAGGATGACCCGATATTGCTCTTGTCTTTCCAGGGCGTGGGTACAGTCGTATCAGGGACTACGTTACACGGAATTATTCGACTCAATGACGTGCTGCTTTTAGGACCTGACCCTCTGGGCACCTTCATCGCCATCACTATTAAATCCATCCATCGCAAGCGAATGCCTGTCAGAGAGGTTCGTGGTGGCCAGACGGCATCGTTCGCTCTCAAAAAGGTCGGTGCGAGAACAATCGAGTTGATGTATCAGAACACTTTGATGCTGCTTTTATTTTTGACCTGCAGTAAAACTATAATGCTGCCAAATTCAAATTAAGAGCATAGTTTTTTTTTTGTCATTCTCTCCATGTTCAGGTCAAACGTTCGTCTATACGGAAGGGCATGGTGATGGTGTCCCCAAAGCTGATGCCGCAGGCCACCTGGGAGTTTGAAGCAGAGATTCTGGTGCTGCACCACCCCACGACAATATCGCCGAGATATCAGGCTATGGGTTAGTGTGCGCGGGTTGGGCTTCACGTGGTCTTGCTTCATTCCATCTCGATCTGGTCGACATTACAGCCACACTTCATTTCTCACACTTGACTAGTGCACTGTGGCAGCATAAGGCAGACGGCGACCATCCTAACCATGAACAAAGACTGTCTGCGGACGGGGGACAAGGCCATCGTCCACTTCCGTTTCATTAAGACGCCTGAGTATCTGCACTGTGACCGGAAGCTGGTGTTCAGGGAGGGGCGCACCAAAGCTGTCGGCACGATCACCAAGGTACTGAGACCGAAGTGGAGGGTTTGAAATCCCTGAAGGTCACGCGAGCACGTGAATGTCAAAGACGATGCGAGCTGAAACTGAAACAGGCTGTTGGGATTTCAGCTTCTCCAATCAATGAACACCCTGGCAGCCAAGGGCCAGCAGGCAAAGATGCAGGCCAGTAAGAAGGCTTCTAAGGAGAGCATGGCAACCAATGAGGAGACGGGATCCGCGGTGCAGCCAACGAGTCCAAACGCAGCACAAGTACCAGTGAGTAAATCCGCCGCTTGAATAGGACGGATAGGTTTCTTGGTTAGAGCATAGTTTATGTATCTACTCTAGGATCAGTATTACGCTGCACCACTGTTTATTTATTGTGCTCAAAATGGTAGGCAGCTGTGGAAGTAGCGGGGTCATTCGTGATGAGGCGATACCGAACTCCACTTTGGTCTCTGGGCAAAGACGCTTCAGTGGAATATAAGAGGCAGATTGGCTGCTATTGGGTCCTCATCGGCTTTAGTGTACTTTTGGAATTGGTTTGCTGGTACTTCCCTTCTGAATTTGACGAGCGGATGTTTTCTGAGCACGCAGACTCCCTTTAGAAGTGTTGTTTATTTCATTAGATATTCACACAGCAATTTATCTCAAAGGTTGCTGTGAAATGGGCAAAATGTGACTCTTCTGAACGCAAAGATGATCCAGTCCTACTACCAGTATGCCTTTTATGGTACATGGACAGAAAAACAACGACTGTTGAACAGTCTTTTATTTTATTTCATTTTTACTCACTCTGCTGATATTGACACGTCAATGTAGTATTACTGAAACAACACTGTGATCTGGATGAATTAATGCTTTTTAAAACCACACTGCCACCTACTGGCCTAATATATGTATTGCAGCATTCATTTTTTCCCCCCACATCCAGCAAAGTCATTGTTGAATCCAACGAGGCCTTAAGTTACAGAATCACCTTAATCAATTAATGATTAATAATTAATAGTGTAACTAGAAAAGCACTCAGAGAGTGCAGACCCCCGCCAAGCAGCTCATTCCCGTCCTAACTGGGTTTACACCGTTGCACTGTATTTTTAACTGATTCTCGAATCAGAAAATTCTGTTCAACTAAGTAGAAGAATACAACAGCGTACTATGATGGTAACCCTCAGAAAGAGCAGAGGTTCTACATCACATCCCAATAAGCCATATTCGTTATAAATCAGGAAACGGCACACTTTACACCTCTAACAAACATTTCCTTGAACCCTTCCGTTTTGCACCGTAGCCTTTTCATCTTGTCGCATTTGAAGGTTTTCTCCTACATGCATTGGTTTTCGCTGCTGTCTCATTCTAGTCTGAACTCAAACAGCTCGCTCCCTGTGGTCTTTCTGTCTGCAGCTCAAGTGTGGCGGACGCAGGAGAGGTGGCCACAGACACAGAGGGAAAGGCTTGAATGCTGCTCCAGCCTCAACAGCAGTTCCAGCAGGAATGGCGGGCTCTGCCTAAAAACACAGCCTTTCATTTCTTGCTCTTTTAAAGAGGGAACGTGAATGCAGAGCCCTCCAGTGATTAGAGAAAAACACTGACTGTGTTTCTTTACTGTAATATAATTCAACTATTTTGAATCATAAGAGTGAAATATTTTCCCCCAGTAATTTCATTAGGATAAAGGTTGTATTTTTGGAGTACTTGAGCTTGTAGATTATTCTTCAGAACTTTTATATAGTGTTAAATGTTCATCTGTCCCTTTCCCTGCCCTCCACTGTTTTTGTATTTAATGTGACACTCATCCTGTTCACATCTGCCTGACTTATATCATCAAAGTTGACTGTGTACATTCTAGGAAATTAAATGTCTAGTAACAAAAAAAGTTATTCATTGTTGAAAGACGGACAATTGTAATCCTTGTGAAATGGAAAAAATAATGAATGCCAACATTAATACGTATTCATGTTCCGTGATGAGACAAAACTAAATCAGATGCGATCATGCCATGTGTCAGTTTAATATATCATTGCATCGCTTTACTCCTTTACTCCAGTGCCACAGTTTGTTCTATCTTGTTGCCATTTGACAGAATAAAAGCACAATGTACAAAGAGCTGGTGTTTTTTTACAGTCATACAGCATAAAGTAACTGAAGTGATTTGGTTAGTGGAAGGAGTATTTCCCACCGTAGCTGGGTTTGCACTGAGGAGGGGAGAAAAAGAAATGAACAGGGCCAGGTTTATATTACTTAATATATTAATTTTTTGGTGGCTAAATGTGTGTACCCAGTAGCATGGCTGCCTTTTATAGCAACGGGGTTCTTGATTCAAATATACCAGGAATTATTGGTGATTGCAAATTGTCCATATTTTAATGGTAAATTACAGTAGCTGTGTTTCTTCATCCTGTGACAAATGTGAGGCATCCAGGGTCCGCCTCTCGCCCAGTGTCAGCGAGGACAGACAGACTCAGCTTAATGCCTGCTTTGCAAAACACAAGTTGTAAGTTACTGTCTGGAAGGATGTTGCTCTTACCTGAGATTGAAATGCTGAGCATGCACAAAGTGAGACCAAATACGCACGCATGCACACACACACACACACACACACACCTCTGTGTCTCTTCCTTGTATAATAAGTTGGTCTAAAACTACCCTTCTTGGAAAGTGTCTTATTTGCTGTGATATGATTGGTTTGTGACTCACATTGCATCACATTTGTTCATGGAAAGATTGGCTAATGACATTATGTTTCAATAAATACAGTGCAATGAAGTGAAGGTGAAACATTCAGCAGCAGGTAATATATATAAAACAAAGTCCTAAGAAATCATAGAATTGACATTCACAAAAGAGAATGACAGTATTTTGCTTTTCTTTTCACTTTCATTTTTAAGCACTTATTAATGTGACATACATCAAATCAGCGTACGCATCATAAACATTTGATGAAAATGCGAGAAATCATGCAAATATATCACTTTATTTAATTTGTCACAACAGACATTGTTTCCATCATAATACTCTGGTTCTTAATAAATACAAGCAAACATTGCACAGTCCCCGACCAATTACACAAAAATCTTACCCCTCTTACCTTATATACCCCACCATCCTCAACACAGTGCATTGTCCATTCCCCCCCCTCCACAAAATAAACAGAGACAACAGGCTTAGAAGAAACATTTTCCTATACCTTTGTACAAAATTCACAGATTTATTTTTGCTTCTCCTCTTAGTTTATAGTACATAATTAGGCAAATTAAATCACACCAGGAAGAGATCAAAAGATGCAATATAAAGCAACCGACAAAATGTACATAGTCGAGATGAAAATGGATCACTGTCCTGCTTTCACAGAGATCTATCAGCAGCAGCCGCCGTTGGCTCGGGCACTCCAGTGTATGTTTCTCAGTCGTCGCTGTGCATGTCACATCCGAAGCTTCATGGTTTCTCTCTGATCTGTCACTTGGCACAACTAACAATGATGGTCGACACGAATAAAAGGCAGTTAAGAAGTAGTAAATGTGTCTGTCTTCGCTGTCTTCTAATGGTGGGTGAATACTGAAACTTCATTGGTCGAGAAGCAGCACTGCCAAACAGACAGTAGGACTGCAGGTCTGGAGACCAGACCACTTTAGGTGCTGCTTCCAATTCTTTTGTAGATTTGGAATGGAACGCACAGCAAAATGAATAAAAGTGTGGCATTTAGAAAAAGGCCTAGACAGGAATTCCTGGGGGGGTGGGGGTGAAAACCTTCTACTTTTGACGTATTCAAAATACATTTTAAATTGGGAGTTACTCTTTTATGATAATACATTATTCTTAGACTATGTCTCATCATTACAGGAAGCTGTGCATTCTCAACCATGGTGGCTCAGTGAAATAAATGAGGGCCTGTTCTTATCTGGTACCGAGCAACCTTAAATGGCCCGCCTGTCACCCCTGGCAACTGCCGCCGCCGCTGCCTGAGATCAATTACGCCGAAACGAGGAACAAGGGCGTGACGTCACACTAAACCACAGCTAAACATTGCTATGAGGGGTGGGGTGAAGAACACTCGAAGGTATCATTGGCCTAATTACTGGCAGTGATGAGATGACCTCCATAACGGTTAGGGGGGGGGGGGGGGGTAATGTGACCTAACCTGCTGAGTAAATGCTAATCAGGGAGCAAGAGTTTCGAGCATCAAGACAAAACATATCACAGAAAGGGATGGAAGTTATTTTTCTTACGCAGAAGGGCAGAGAGATGACAAAGATGTGGAGGGGGGGGGGGGCATGGGGGGAGTGTCAATATTGTGGGGTTCATGCGTGAATTAATATGGAATTATATTGTATCGCAGTCAGAAAAAGGAGTGCTTGCAGGCATGATAGAAGCACTGGTAGTTATCGCAAAGCGTGAGACGTGAAATCTATATGCTTGACTGATTGGTTGTTTTGTGAGAAAGTGAAAAATGTGTTTGAACAGGGCAGCAGGCAATTACAACCTATTGTTGTGTGGAAAAAGTCAGCATGTGTGCAATCGAGTGAGCGGTGGCGTCTGTACAGCCCTCCAAAGAGGCTGGACTCGTGCCACACACTCTGAATGCGACTCAATTTCATGTTAATTACACACTCCTGCAGAGCTGCATTGTCAAATATGACAGGTAATATGACCATGGATACATGTGTATACAAACGTTCAGATTCACATGCAATATTAAAAGTACCGGGAAACACAAATATTCATGCGCAGAATAATATTCAATGCTGCCAGCGTCTTCCCGATGGACACAGTCAGGCAGGTCTATGTTTCTTTTCCCTCTGACTCCCACTGACCAGTGCTGAAAAGCAAGGCCCTTCTAAAGTGTGACAGGTGCTAGAACGCCCGAATCTATAAAGCTGAAGACATCAAATCTTAAAATCTACATTACGGCTAGAAAAAAGTGGCAGCTGACTAAAAAAACTGATTCTAGTTTTAAATAAAATCCTCAATATTTGCACATAAATACATTTGTTATATATATTAAACTTTATTACAGGCTCTAGAGACCCAATAGCAAGATTAGAAGATTAGATTAGATTATAGATTAGAACATTTGTGCTCCCAGTAAATCGGACTAAGTAAGACACAAAGAAAATTATATGTGGATATGTTTGCCTGACAGATCAGATGGACCCACAAGAAACTCCAGATGTGACAATAAACTATTTCACTACAACATACACAGTGATAACACATTAGGACTGATAGCTGCTGAGCTGAAAAATAAATACAAATACACACAGTTGGGAAAATAAATGCATTATAATTATATTAAAAATAAGACATGTCGGCCCGTAAAGGTGAATCTCATTTCTACCACTAGCCACATAGAACCCGGCATTTTGTCACGTTTCAACTTGGTTCATGTTTGTATACAAACATATAATATATTTGTTGTGGTCATTTGTGAATATGGTATGAGTGTGTGTCTGTGTGTAGGAAGCTGTTTGAGTATACTCAGCTATGCGTGTTGTTTCTTATCAATACAGTTTGACTAATCTACTGAAAAACATACAGTATAATAATTGGTCCTCTACATTAGTGTGTGTGTGTGTGTGTGCATCTAGTGTGAGAATGCTGAGTTGTGTGAGAGTGTCACAGTTGGCAGCAGGTGATATTTAATACACATTTGGATTCACAAAGGAAGTGCCTCAGTTGATCATGATTCTTATAATCAATCGATCAGGTTGAACATTTGACAAAAACATTTGTTTGTTGCTACCTCCGTCCTGCTTCCCCCTTAAAGCCAGTAGAACTAGCGAGAGCAAAGGCCAACCCTGATATGTTACAAGGGATTGAATTTCCCATGTTTTTGTTTTTTTCTGTACACACAGTGAGCTACAAACGTGTCACTGAAGAACACAGCAGTGTTGAAATTGGCTAATTTCTTGAGGCAAAGCCCAAGATCAATAAGATAACTAGGATAATATTCAGTGGAGATTGTACCTAGACCAAGGCTAAAAAAAATTCTGTTTGGCTCCAACCCTCCATAAAGTTGTGTTGAGGAAAAAAACAAAAAACAAAACAAGCAATAAATGAGAGACGAATCTCTTTCACCTCATCCTTCAGCAGCATTGTACGAGGGTTCCCACATGCTCAACTATAAGCAACAAACAAACAAAATAATACTTCCTTGGTGTTCGTAAAAAAAAAAAGTCCATATGACACAACAGCAGAGAACAGGAAATAATTTCAATAAATTCACAACATTAATGTAGCAAATTGAAAGCGAACTTAGCAATGTAATTAGTTGGGCCTTCAAGCGCGAAACCAAAATAAATAAATAAATAAATGATCTGATCTATAAAGACCACTATTAGATCTTCTGGCCATGTTTATATTTTTCTTGCAAGTTTCTGGCTTTTCCTGTAGTCAGGCTCAATCTGTGCTTCATAAGGGGGGGGGGATCGGGGGGGGAGTTGTGCTCTTTCAGACAGTACTGTCTCCAAACCTGCACATTGCCTCCAGCAACTTACGTCAATCAATTCATCCGAGTGATGCCCAGTGGTTCAATAAGACAATGCAGCTACAGTGTAAGATGTAGGCCCGTTTTTGAGACAGTTGAAAGACACCTCCAGGACCTTTGGCTCTGCCTGCAAAGATTCAGGATAGACTGGACTATAAAAATGTAGACCCCCCCCCCCCCCCCCCCCCCCCCACACACACACACACACATAGGAGCAGCAAGGATGTGAAGAAGCTTCCATGAAGTGTCAGTTTGACTGTGAGTTCTCCTCGTGGAAGCAGTGTAATCACACATCTATCACAGATATACTTCATAAAGCACCGGACGGCAGCTACAATCTGAATCTAATGTAAACAGGTAGTTTATATGTGATCTATTTTAAACATGAATATATATCATTCTGAATGACAGTGTGAGTTTGAGGGAGAGTGCATGCTTGTCACCGTCGGCCAGCTGGATATAAATGCCTCCATTTTTTTGGTTTGCTTATTTGAGTTCTGAAGGGAAGCCCCTTGGTCAGTCTCTCTAAACTCAATTTGCTTTAGTAATTAACAAGCTGGTCTCTATTAGGACAATGTTTTATTGTGTAACACCATTAAAACAAAGGCCGTGTTTCCTCTGAAAATCGTCTCACTCAAACTTTAAAACATGAAAACTGACCTCGATGCCTTTCCTATGGAACCATTGCAAAAAGCTTCCCTGCTAGAAGTTTGTATTTAAGGCCAACTATATCTCTAAAGGGAGGAAACTGTGTCGTGTTGTGGAGTGTTTGCTCCATGATCCTCCATGATTGATGTTTGTTCATTAAACGCAAACTTCAGAACCTGAAATGAGAAAATGAACCTCCTTGGCAGTGACTCCTGAGGCAGCCAGCAGTGTTTTAATTGGAAAAATGTAAACCCGTGAATCAATCAGTTTGAGGCATGTGGAAAACCGTCCTTCCATTTCTAACTTTACCACAAAACGTGTTGCCTATTAATCAGAGTAGCTGCCCAAAGCACAAAAGCCATTTCATAGATTTGAACTCAAACACCTCCTAATAGGTTGGATTATTGTGTTATGGTTGCCAGTTTTATTCAGCCTATGGAATTCAAAGCTCTATTCATCAGCGCTTCATTCGCTGATTGATAAATCATTGTTGCTAATTGGCCAGACTGAAGAAAGGACACACAAGACAGTCCCTCACGTATCTTAGTTGCACGTCATTCAGCCTCACTGTGCGGACTTTTGCTCGGTCGGACTGGAGTAAGAAACCTCTGCCTGGAAGACGAGACCGGAGACGGTGCTGTCAACTTAAATGAGGCAGAGCAGCAAGGCTCAGACATTGTGGATGGCGTGTCGAATTCAACACATTCTTGCACAAATATATTTACAAAGTTTCCACCTCTGCATGCAGCTTACTGATACTGGTACTAATCCACGGCCAGTTGAATTTAAACAATAGGGTGACATTGAAAATGGTCCCATTTATAGATGAAGGCTGTCACGAGTTGCCCGAGAGACTTTTCTCTGTGTTTGTTTGGTCCCCACTCGCCCTAGTGAGGTACAGATGTGATGGTCCACTGTGAAAGCTAGTGGGGGTCTGTCACAAATGACATCAGAGGGAACTTCATAACTTCTGCACGAAGCACACGCTGGAGTATTAAAGGCAAGTGGGCGGGTCATTGGAGCGTAATTAAAACAACGCGATGCATCAAGGGGTTCCACACATCTGTCTGAGATTTCTGCGATACTGGAGGAACGTTATCGTGTAAACAGCACCGACTTCAAGGGACAAACAATCTACTGGCAGTTTTCGCTGGAAGTATTTTCTACTTTATAAATAGAGGGTAATGATAAAAAAAAAGATAAGCAACAGAGAGAGATGGAACATGGCTGTTTAGGGGCTTCATAATAAAAAATACTTAGACAACGGCAGCTGCATTTCATTTCAATAATATCCCCAGTCTGGCAGAATTAATCACATCAGCCTCCTTCTGACCTGAAATGATGGTAAAACCTCATTCATTTATCTCATTACGTTGGAGGGAGGGGAAAACACAGAGGGAATTAATTAATTGGACATTTTGCAATGGAATTTATAACGTATCAATTGAAATGTTTGGAGTAGGAAGGCAGAGGTCAGAATGGAAATTATGAAAAAAAGAAAGAAAATAAAATGAAAATCATTTCAAAAACTAAAATTTTGGGGAGCATAAGCATAATTGACATGTGTGAGTGCATATCTAAAGGGCAGCCATGGTTAGAATCTCGTGAGAAGGCTCTGTGCATTGATCAAATTATGATGCTTGGCTCGTTAAAATACCAAGCCTTGCTCCTATTTAACAGATGTCAGAACCAATATATTCAAATTCTTCAGCTCGGGCAAAACGTTGCCTTATTAATCACATTGAAAGAAAAAAGCAAATGTGTTAAATAAAAAGAAGGTGTTTCTGAAATCGCAGCTCCTGAGGGCACTTTGGTCCACAGCAAGCTTCCGTCCAGAGCAGAGTAGGGTTGTATATTTTTGAGCTCAGAAGCATGTCAGGAAAGCACTCCGACCTCCGCCAAGTAGGTCATTCCATTGGATTTACACCAGCCACAGCCACACGGTGATCCGGATCATTAAAAGGTTATAAATTGTTCTTGGGATCTTTAAACACCAAACATGAAAAGCAAAAGTGAATCGGAGCTGATGTGTATTTTTAACTGATTTTGGAATCTGTAAATGAGGTTTTCAATGTTAAAATGTCATATTTTTTCCTGACCTCATTCTGAATCAGCTCCAGAAGACAGTTTTCATGATAGTTCATATCCGACCCCTTTATGACTGTGCTTTCTGATGATAGAATTGAATGCATGTTTTACAAGACATTATTATTATTATTTTTTTTATAAAGCCTCCATTATAAGTAAATGGGAAAATCTGGATTTTTTTTGTATCCAGACCGGATTCCGGATCGCTCTCAAAATTTGATGGGATGCAAGACCCATCTTCAGCTTAAAAAATAAATAAATAAATAAAGATGAGTGAGCCGCAATCTGGTAAACTAGATTTATGGAGTCATGCAGAGATCCCCACTCTGCATGACTGCATGATAAACATCAGTCAATAATCAACCGAGATGTTGAGGAACACATTTTGAAGCTCCATTGACTGTAATGTTAACAAAAATGTCAAAGTGATCCATAACCCAGGATCTCTTCTGGATCATCACCAAAATGTAATCATCTGTTCCTGTTAATATTCCCGACAATTTCATCCAGATCCGTCCGTAACGTTTTGAGTCATGTTGCTAAAAGACGGACAGACGGACAAACAACCTCCTTGGCGGAAGGTAATTATTCTCCCAAATATTCAGTCTAATAAAGACCAAAATACATCCAATTCCTCCTTACGCCCCTACAGTGCTATGGCATGATGCTTTGTGACAGGTGGTACGATTGGCTTGGAGAAAAGCAGGATGGGGTATCAGGTATTGGGCTGCTTCTGGTAAAAGAGCTGAGTCACAGTGGTCCAGTAATGAGGTAGAAGGCGCTTGTCAGCACCTTTATGTGGTAATGGGGGGATTCACAGCTCTATGGAAGTCTGCGTGGACCAAAGTGCCAGGTTTCTTACTCAGTATTGTAGTGAAAACAGGAACATTGTCATAAAATGTCATTTAATTAACAGAAATTTATAAATTTCGACTCTCCAAAAAAAAGATCACGCAGAAAGGAGAATAATAATAATAATAATAATAATAATAATAATAATATAATAATAATAATCTTGTTACATTAACATCTAAACCCCCCCTCCCCACCTTTTTTGGCCATCCCAATTCTATATTTCTCTATGTGGAGGACTTTGGTTCTTTGGTTCACAGCTTCTGTTGGGCAGAAACCTCCTTCCAATAATCCAAAATATCATGAAGATCCTCATCCTTGGCAAACTTCACCTTCTTCCGCAGGGCATGGCCTGCTGCTACACAGGACGCTCCTGCTCTGGGGCTTTTCTTGTAAGGCCGAAATCGCTCCCAGATACGCAGTGTGTTTTCAGACGAGTACTCTGGACTGGAGGAGTAACCGCAGTTGTAGTTGTGATGGCGAGAAGGGGACAGCTGGGAGTAGGCGACTGCGGCATTCCTCTTGGTGCGGCCGAGAGGCTTGAGGGGCGAGGCCTTTTGGGCAGGTGGTGGCGAATCACCCTGATAGTAGAGTGCAGGAAAGGAGTGGCGGTGCTCGGCGCTGCGATAGTCGGGCTGAATCTCCAAATGGTGACTCGCCGCCACTCCACCGCCACTTCCACTCCCATTACTGCAAGCCATATCGCTCCCATTCATGCTCACCCTGCCATCATTTGTGTTTTCCATCCCACTACCATTGCAGTTCTCTATTTTGCCATCTCCTTCACTTCGGCCTCCACCACAGCTCGTAGGGCTGCCTTTTCCTGTCGGGTACTTGGGAGGGTCGCAACGCTGTTCAGGGATATCCACGCTGTACAACCTTGTGCTCTTGGCAGATCCCACAGAGAGGGCACCGCAACGTTTTTTTGCCTTGTCGGCACTCAGCTGTCTTTGAAATGGCCGCACTGCGTTGGCTGGAGGCGGGTCACGGTAAGGAGGGGAGAGGAACCCCCCACCGCTGATTCCTGGGCGCTCAGACAAGGGCATGATCAAAGGAACTGGGGCCATAGAAGGTGGATGAGGCTGCTGATGCGCCTGAGGATGAGGTTGAGGATGTGTATGGGGATGATGCTTTGAATGCAAAGTTGGCGATGAGGCCATGACCTGATCGCCACGTTGGCAAGGAGAGAGAGGCAGGAGGTTCAGTGGGAGGGATGAAATGCAAGTTGGAGTCTGGGCGGGGGGCGCAGAGTTGTCATCATCAACTGTGGTAACAGCATTAGAGGAAACGTCGGATTTTAGGGCATCGATGCAGTTGTTAATTATCTGGTTCACCTTGTCCACCTCCTTGGCGATGGTGGAGATCTCTGATGCTGAGCCATGGTCCTCATCGGAATCTTCACCAGCCTCTCTCTCATTCAGAGGCCCGCTTAGCATATCCGCAGCTACTTCCCGCCCCACCCCCAGTCCTCCAGCTACTGGACTCTCCTCCCTGCTTTCGACTGTCATGCCTGTCATTCTCATATCCATGTAGTTGCCCTTGCCGCCCGTTGCCTCAGAAAAAGTATTTCCTATTTTTTCCACTTGCGGTAAGATGGAGAGTCGGGAGGAAGTAGCATTTGCTGAAGCGTGGAGCATGCCCGTAGTAGAGGAGACAGACGGAGGAAGCTTAGCGCCTGCTCCGGCTGAATGATGGCGCTGGTGGGGGGTCTGCTCCTGGTAATGCTGCGTGGCACCTGGGTCGTTAACCACCGCGGCTGCAGCCTCTGGACCGTATCTGAAGAATTCAGACAGATTCACGTAAGAAAAAATATATATATACATCCATTTCATTGTTCACTAACATTTTGTGCTTTATCCTGAATGTGTTTTATTCTAGCCTAACACCTTTTTGTGAAGTGTGTTTATAATAGGTCCTCTCGTTAAATAATAAAGATCAAGATGATTATCACAGAATGCTTTTGCTGTTTTTTCAGTCCGCTAGAAATGACGAATACTGTAGTGGCACCAAAGCATGACCCAAATTTTCAGTAAAACGTGTGGCAGTGAAATCCAAATATACCCAACAGCCAAATATAGAATTGGAGTTTCTGCCGAGCACAAAACAAAGCCAGTTTCAGTGGTGGCTCTCCAATTAATTGCCATGAAAATGTGTTGTATTAATGCCCTCAGGACACTGATTAAACAAATATTTAGACAAAAAAAATTGTGTTACCTCATCTCCAATATAGTCTTCTTCACACAAATGTCTTTCTGCTTCTCCTCGCGGACGCGTCGCCGTCGTAGACAACAGTAGACAAATCCCAGTACGATCACCATGCCAAGCAGACATCCCACGATGGTCGTGACGTAGTGCGTGATTGTGGACGGATTGCTCCGCGGGTCGTCTGGCCCGACAGCTCGCGTGGTGAATGAGAGGCAGGTGTGGTTGTAATGCTGCGATTTGCTGACGGAAGACACACAAAAGGTGTAGTTTGTGTGCGCTTTCAGCTGGTCCAAGGTGATTACCTCCCTTTTATTCTTGAGGGGCATGATGTCCGTAACAAACGTGTGGTTGTATTGGGAGAGGATGTACATCTTACTGTACGGCCGGGGTATCCGCACCATTAGGGAAGCAATGTGGAGGGAGACATCTTGAAGCTTCATCGAAATCTGATGGCTGTAATGTGGGTCAGTGGCGGATGATGTGTTCGGCTGGCGGTACAGACCCTGATCCGGATTGTCCAAACCCATCCCCGAGCCGTCTTGATCTGGCGACTGGGAGGTCATGCCGGGGATTATCACACCATCGCGGCACATGGATATGAGAATATAGCGGGCATTCCTAATGTGGCCAGGTACTGGGCTAAGGAGAGTAAAGCCAGCCAGTTCATTTGGCGTTTCGCACTGGAGGCGGTCATAGGTGTGGGTGACATTGTTAAACGCCTCCAGCCAGGTGAGAAAGTCAAAGAGATCGCACCCACAGTGGAACGGGTTTCCTGCTAGTTCACACACCATCAGCCTGTTGAGGACAATGAAGGTAGAAGGGTCAAGGCGAGCCAGTTGATTAGAGGATAAGTCCAAGCTGCTTAGGCTCGGACACTCCCAGAAGGCATTGGTGGCAATGACCTCAATGAGGTTGTGCTGCAAGAAGAGGCACTGCATTCTACCCAGACCCCTTAACATGCCCTCAGTCAAGTTGGTCAACTTATTGTAGCCCAGCTGAAGAACCTGAGACAGAAAGGGGCGAGAAGGGCAAATGTTCTGGCAAAACCATAAAACTGAAAGGTAAATGTGAATCGATGGATGTCTTGGGAATCTATAAACAGCTTATAGACATTCATAGCTCAATTTTTCTTAAAATACAAAAACTGAAGACTTCAACAGACAAATCAAACCAATGTAAAAAAAAAGAAATAAAATTAATTTCCATTAACCGTCTTTCATGATGCGCTCCCAACTTGGTTTGATACTAACAAGGCAACAAACATTATTTTTACCATATTTGGTTGGGTGCCTGAAAACCAAATAGCTTTTCTCGCACAAAATCAGAAACGTAAATGAAAAAGATAAGAAAAGACAAACAAGTAACAAATCAGATTCATTGTTCTTCGAGGCTGACCTGCAGATTGGCCTGTCCGGCAAGGGCTCCTTCCTCGATGTAGCTGATGTCGTTTTTCGTTAGATTGAGATCGGTAAGGTTTGTGAAGCGGAACATGGATGTGAAGAGCACTGCTTTAAGTTTGTTCTCATTCAGTCTAAGGTCATGAACCTAGGGAGGAAACAGATCATTGTGATGCTGGTCAGTCATAGAGGAGGACCAGAAAAGGGCACGTTGGGCATTCAGTTTGCTGATGAATAAAAAAAAAACATCCCTATAATTAGATACATTTTGAAGGGATTCTAGTAAAGGTGGATGAATTACGCTATTTTTTTGCAAGGAAACCAAGCATGAAATAGTCAGGATCAATTATAATGAAAGATTAGAAAAATATATGCTGGTGAGATCATGGTTTACGCCCACTGATGACATCATCATTTCATTATTATCATGAATATTAATGTGGCAGGTTGAGGATCAGACAGCCTTGGTTTACTCGTTTGTATCCAAATGAAGCAGAAAACTCCCACAGCACTAAAATCAGGTTCCTTTATTCCACAGTCTGTTCAACAATTTTACTGGATCATTCACAGTTAAGTGTTCCTACTTATTGAACTACAATACGGTAAAGAAACCGTGTGGCTCAGTTCCTTCAAGATCCCAAACATTCTGCCCTACCTTCACACTAATGAGCAATTAAGAACTCCCTCTCTTACAGTGACAGCAACATGCCTGATTCCCAAAGCAGCAATATCGTACTGCTTTTAACAACAAAAACCACATAAAGTAAATCAGATTACCTTGACTGATGTAACACTTTTATGATTAAACCTAAATAATAATTCTCCAAATTAAAGATAAACTTTCAACCCAAAATTACAATGATTGTTTTTTTTGTCCTTTAACATATATTAATGTAACTTGCCCCCTACAATTAACATTAGTAATTATACATACTACAAACTGTAATCTGTGCATGTGATTTTTGGCTGGCAGCATCTTAGCTGAGAGTACACAAAGGCATCCAGTTACATTTAAATAGTAATACCTTGACATACGAGCACTTTGACATACGAGCATTCCGAGATACGAGGATAAAATTGAGATACGAGCACGCTTGTAGATGCTGACGCTAGATTGCAGCTTCACTCGCTGTACATGTATTTGTGAATATTATTTATAATAAGTGACGGGTCCGAAGAAAGCGAGTGGTAAGTGAGAAGAAAAAACGCATGATGATGGCGATGATACTTTGAAATAATCGATCAACATGACCGTGGGGTTTGCGTAAGTGTAGTGTAATGTACAATCCTCAAACAGAAGGGATGCTATCAAGATCACAAAGCCTTCCAATGGCAGAACTATTGTGTAAATGTACGCATAAGGAACAATTATGGTACGGTATAAAGTGTCTTTTAGAGGGCCGGAACAAATTATACTCGTATCTCAAGGTATTACTGTACCTCCCGATATAGAAGTGTATACTGACCGTGCTGTTGATGTGCTGGGGTATGGTCTCATACGGAGGTTGGTTCTGACTGCAAATAGCCAGCCAGACATAACCTTTATCCCCCTCTATCAGCCAGCAATCCCCTTTCACCATGCAAGGAAGGAGGAGACTCGACAGAGCAGGGAGCAGGAGGCAGAAGGAGGGGACAAGGGAGGGCATACAGTGCCTGCTGGCCATGACGTATGATCAGTTTTTAAGGTCACCTCAGTAGTAGAGAGGAAAAGAAAGGGGTTGAATGGTATAAAGAGAGAGTGAGCAGCAGTTTCAAATCAAGAGGATTGCAGATCCATGGTGAGTAGAAGGAATGTTAGCGAGGCAGGTGAACGGCGGGGCGTCTTCACTGGGATTAGCGCTGAACTCGATGCATGGTAGATGTCCTTTCCCTATTCCAGATGTTCCACATCAAGAGACTGTCACTTCTTCCTTCCTAGATGCACAGAGACAGAGAGAGAGAGAGAGAGAGCAAGATGCACAGAGACAGAGAGAGAGAGAGAGAGATAGCAAGATGCACAGAGACAGAGAGAAAGAGAGAGAGATTGCAAGATGCACAGAGACAGAGACAGAGAGAGGGAAAAACAATAATGGCAAAATTATTGCTTGCTCTACCTCGTCTAAAACGTAATGCACCACAGTAATAAACCCACTCACTGTCATTATTATTTATTTCATTAAATAAAGCGGTAAGAAAAAAGGTTATTGGTTACTGGTTACTAGTTACTGGTTATTACAATGTCTCCCTTTTCGCTCAGTGTTTTCTTTTTCTTTTCTTTTCTTCTATCCTGCCCTCTTGGCAGACTAGCCTATTATATTTTATTGAGTTTAATTTTCCTGCTTTGCGCCGTAGAGGTGCAACAGAGGCGCTCTGTTTTTAATTTCTGTTACTGATCTGAAAAATAACGGAGCTAATATGGGCCAGAAACGCTTCATAAATTCAGCCGGGAAGCCGTCCGGGCCTGGTGCTTTACTGTCTAGAGCGCTGTAGATGTCATTTATAGACAGTGGAGCTTCAAGGATGTTCTTATATATATTTCATTTAATCTCAACAGCTGTTGTTCTTTTCATTTGTTTCTAAAGTTTTGATTTACACCGAAAGTAGAGTAATCTAACCATCATGTGAATTATTTTATTTCCCTGCTAAGCAAAGAAAATACAACGAGCTTCAAGAATGTAAATGTGTGTTGTAACCCACTCTAGTCAGCAGTATTGAAACCTTTGGATGTTTCTATTACACCGGCCCAATCCTAAGATCTCTTCCTCCTTCTTCTCTATCCAGATATGCACCTCGCTCGGCCTGTGTGTGTGTGTGTGTCTGTGTGTGTGTGTACAGGGGGTCGTCCACTTACGACGACAATTGGTTCTGAGGGTTTTGTCGTATGCCGACTCGGTCGTAAGTCGCCCCATGTTAAATTACTGTAAGTAGTGATGCGGAAAACATTGGAGTAGAAAGAGATATTTTCCTCCCGGTAGACATCGTGGGTGAGACGGCAGAAACTGTCGGACACTCGATTCGGTCGCTCGCTTAGGATGTATGTCGTAAAAACACCTCTCAAATAGACATAAAAAAACAAAACAACAACAGTCGTAAAAGTCGAAGAGTTGCGAGTCACACAGGTCGTAAGTCGACGACCGTCTGTAGCTGATGGAAAGGTTATGGTTCAGGATGAGAAGATGGAGCTTCACATGGTGGTCTCTGACACCGATGTGAGAGCGAGTGAACAGGCGGATCGGGTTGCAAAGCACTTCAGTGGTCAACCGGACGACAGAGTTGAAATGTAAGCATACCCATTTTACAATTTTACAAATATATAATGTGCTAAGGCTTCCCATTCAGCTGTTTCTTCTTCTGGAGATCATCTTCACAGCATGTCCGATACAATATGGCTGTTCTGTCATTTAAAAGCTGCTTTACTGGAGTTTATCTCAGCGCCCCGTCATCGTAGATGTGTAAAGTAATTGTTTTTATAGAGCTGTAACCATCATGTGCCGAACCCAGATGACCCAGATGATAAATATATCTTTTCCTTTTCCGAAGGTTCTTCGGTCTTTATTTATAAATCTGACTGCCTCCTAATTTCGATCTTCTCCGTCTTCTACTTGCTTTATTTTAAGCCTTCTCATCTGCTCCGTCTTTCATCCAGAAAGACAAATTAATATGCTTCATTGCCAAAATACGGGACGAGCAGAAAGTACCGGTACAGTAGTAGAACATTTCTTAACGCAGCATTCATATCATTATGTTACAAATGATAAACAAAACCATTCCACAGGTTGGAATTTGCATTTCTTATTTGTAATTAATCAACCAACAATTTTGTCCTGCCGTTGTCTGTGCTATGGCGATGCTGTAAGGGCCGCTCGCATTAATCTGCAAGAGAACACGTCACATAATGCTCGTATGTTTCAAATTAAACCTTCTGCTATTTTTAGTTTGCAAATCATTAAGGCATCAGATCTGAAATATATTTAATCTCAACAATTCTGAATTTGTACGTATTAGATATTAGTATTTACAAGAACAATCTGCCTAGTTGTTCCTTCCAAGTCCTTCAATCAGTGGTCGTATTTGAACTTTTTGTTGTTGATATTTACGATCACCCCTCCCCAAAATATATAACATGAATTAAAGATGAAACGCGACCACGTTGGAATGTGATTCCTCAGTATTTATTTTTCTCTAAATGAATTACTACTTATCAGCTGATCATTTCTTCTCAGACATGCTTCAGCCTGACAATAATGAGATTTTTTTTTTTTTCCCTCTGTTAAAAATAAATATATATATATTCAAGCTGTGGGAGAGGGTGAACACAGAAAATGTCAAGTCATACTACCATTGACATATATTTAAAATCGAAAGCCCTACTATGTGTAGCTCATGATCCTGCGTAACAGTAGAGTGGTCTGACTGGCTTGCAGTCCTGTCAGCATCAGCCTTTTTTTCTTTGAAGGATAAACTGTTTGTAATGTGTACGTTTGTACATAAGAGTATTTATAAGACCTGCATGCTGCTTTGGCTCAATACACCTGAGTAAAGCTGAGCAGATTAATTGTTAGCTTTAAGCCCCTAGTTGGCTTTTGTTTGATATATATGAGGGAGGGTTTGTATGAGTAGAATAGAGGTGCAATTTCTATCTGTGAAAATATTTTTCTATGAGGAGAAAAATTAATGTAACTGTCTATTGGGCTGTGGCACGAAAGCGATATACAATTGGATTTTTGCACAGCAGCCATTTCAATGGAAACTATAATGCGAGAACAACAAATTCCATCACATATAACCCGGTCAATCAACACATCTTGTGTAATACTTCTATAAAATGTTAAAATCACTCTCCTCTGGATTTCCTCGGACAAGCTGTTGTTGTCTGAAAGCTGTCAGACTTAAGGATGACGAGCTGTCGAGAAACATAAAAGGACATTAAACAGGCCCTGTAGAGCTCTCAGAGAGAGTATGTGTGTGAGAGATGGGAATAATGGGAGCGATGCTGTGTCTGAAGGTGATGACAGCAAACAAGAGGAGCACAGATGCTGAGAAGTGGTCCATTACCGTACCCCTACACATCGCCACGTCAACCTTTTCTCTTTCTTACTGTAATTATCCATGAACTCTGTCTTAACCCCTCTTATTTCATTCTTGTGTAGTATTCTACTCACACCAGAAGTTGCTTTCCATTTGTGCATATATTATATATCAAGGTAGCTTCTCGTTGTAGTAATGCAGCACAAAACCCACATGCATGTTCTATGCAACACGCGTACCTCCTGCAGTAGTCTCATCAGCTCTCAAATGCAGGAAGAAGTGTACCTCTTCCACAACAACAACAACAACAAAATGACAGCCATCACATTGCAAATAGCTTTGCTGTTGATTAATGGTGGGCATGGGTGTGTACTGTGCCAAACAGCGATGATGACAATTCTCCCGGGCCAATCAGCAAACATCAGTGGCTTCACATCGGTGCCTGTTCAGCCTTTTTGGAATCTCAATCGAGCAGATATAGTACCGGCAGGCGGTAAATGGACTGCACTTATATAGCGCTTTTTCCACCTTAACGGTGCTCAAAGCGCTTGACATGAGGCCCCACATTCACCCATTCACAACAAACATTCACACTCCAGTGGGCGACTGCTGCCATGCAAGGTGCTGCCAGACACACTGGGAGCAATTTGGGGTTCAGTGTCTTGCCCAAGGACACTTCGACATGCAGACAGTCAGAGCTGGGAGTCAAACCACCGACTTTCTGATCACTGGACGACCCACTCTAGTAACTGAGCCACAGCCGCCCAGATGCATTCAATAACATTCTGAAATGACTAATTATCGTATAGTTTGTGCAATAACGGCTGTAATTATTGTTTTAGTGGTGCAATACATGGAGGTTGGTGCAATAACAAGAAGTATGGTTATGTGTATGTTTTTGTCAATTGTGTTTTTATAGATTGTTTATATGTGTATTTATTAGGGATTGTTGCACTGTTCGGTTGGCACTTTTAATTTCTTTGTACATGTTACATGTTACAATGACAATAAAGATCTATTTTATTCTACATAGTTCCATAACATAATGTTCTCATACTTTGAATGTGCGGAGTAAACCCCATGATAGGGTAGCCATCTGTTTTAATATCTACTCCTGCATTTAATGCTTCATTTTATTTCTCAGATGGAGCTACACTGTGTTTCTGAAAGCTGTGCTTGCACGTAAAAAAATGTTGTTTTTGCATGCATGTTCAGTTCAGTTCAGTTCAGATAACTTTAGTAATCCCAAGGGGCAATTCAGTTTATGCAGTCTACCAGACCATGCATACATGCAAACCATGTGCTGCTGTTTGTGTGTCTGAGCATCAATAAGCTCAAAAATGCCTGGAGTCAATCTTCATTCATGTTTCGGATAAATCGCAATATCCGATGATGTGCTTGCTTGTAGAGCTGAGAACAAGCGAGCGCAGGATCGGATGCTTATACAAGAGCTCAGCTATCCGATGCAGCACCACCAATCCTATGACAGTGAAATGCTGCACTGTGAGCTGCAAGACAGATGAGTTGACATTCACACCAGCACAGCATCTGCAATCTATTCCTCAGCATGCACACACACCCTGGAGCCCTGAGAGTGACTTATTGTTGGAACAGTCTGATTTAAAATCTAATCCAGGTAACAATAATAATGCATTGATTTTATGTATCACTTTTCAAGGCACCCAAAGATACTTCACATTATTCATTCACTCCATACTTGGTGGTTCACTCGCTCACTACATTCAACCAGGCAATGTGGGTGAAGTGTCTTGTCCAAGGACACAACAACAGTGGGCAGATGCGCCAGAGCCAGGAATCGAACTGCCAACCTCTTAATCATAGGATGACCCGCTCAACCACCTGCGCTGCCGTCCCCCCAGTGGCACGAATTCTTTAAGTCAACCCTGAAAATACGAGTCAATGACTCAAATACAGACACACACACACACACGCACACACACACACACACACACAAACGCTATTTGACATGAAGCATGAAAGTCTGCAATTAGGAAAGTCAGTAATATTTTGCCGAGTGTGCTGCAGCTTCTCAGGACTAATTAAATACAAACAATTGTACAACACAAAGAGTTTTGTATTAGGATGCACAGTACACTGCCCAAGTAAAAGCTGCATATTAGATGTGATCTATAGTGAAAGCAAGAGTAAGAGCATTTGCACATGGACAATGCAAAGAGAACTCAAAAGGACGGGGAAGAAACAGCTGCGTCACCTTAAGAAAACCATTTATCAGCGAGAATAAAAAAAGGCTTCAGTTTGCTCGGGTTCATAAATATTGAACTCTGGGGCAATGAAAAAGGCCGTGTTCTGATGGGTTTGGCTTTGCCCTGTTCCAGAGTGATGAGTGCATCAGGGTCAGAAGAGAAGCAAATGGAGTGATGCGCACATCCATTCAAGTACCCGCCGTGTCAGCCTGCGGGGGCTGTGTTTTTATCTGGAGCAGTGGCGGATGCTGGTCAAACAGTCACTCATGCACACACACACACACACACGCACACATATATACGGTCAATTTTGAGTGGCCAATCCACCTAAATTGCATGTTTTTGGAGAAGTTAGAGAAAACCCATGCTCCCCTGCATTTATTCAATCTAAAAAATATATATAAAAAAATTACGTCAAGGTCAAAATGAATCAAGTTTGTGAAATGCATGAAACGGGCTCATATTGTTACCGCTGATTTAAAAAATGACCGACATAGTTTATTGTTTATATTATGCACTGATCTATTATGCATGAAAGACTTCAGTTGAATTGACAAATTAAACTGGCCCATTGATGCATGTGCATCTCTCACCCATGCCATTTGGAGACACTTGTCTTCAGCCTCTTACATGCACCATTATGAGGACTTTTCTTGAAAGGAGTGAATCTGTATGTTGTAGTACTAGTACATTATGTAGTACATTGGCAACATGTGCATGTCTCAGTTGCCTTTACGTACACCTACGTCATGACACGTGCTGGTCGAAATGTGAAATGCAGATACTGTTGACATTTCACCCAGGCTGCTTTCGTTTTAATTTAGGTTAGTAAGGATATCATGGAATAAGTAATAAAAATGCAGCTTACCATCAACGGGATGCAGACGCACCATATGACCAGCTGCTCCTGCGGTGAACATCAACATGTTAGGATGTAGCAACAAAAGTCAATGAAAATATAGTCTGACTCATGCAAAAAAAGCTAACAACTTAATGAATAAAAATAAAATGTATTAAGGAAAATAAAAGTCTATGAGTGAAAGAGAAGATTAAATTACATTTATGCAGGTAATTGTGAATCATTAATGGGGTGGCACCATGACACAGTGGGTAGTACTGGTGCCCACAGCTCACAGCATGAACCTGCAATGAGCTGGTGATGCACCCTGCCTCATGCCCATCGTCAGCTGGGATCAGGTGCAGCTTCACTGGGACCCTCAATTGTTGCAGAAAATACATTTCACTGCATACATTTAGTTTTTAAATATATTTTTGGTGTATCTTTTCTGCCTTGTTTCATATGGTGTTGAATAGCTGTGCAACAGAGGACTAACTGGAATGTAAACAGTTCATACTGGCTTGTTCTACCCATTCATTTGTCAGTTTAAAGCTCTGTGTATTTTTCCATTGCTATTTGAAGTGTGCTGTTTTTTTTCCCTTAATGTCATTTTAACTTAGAAATCCTGTGTCTTGAGTACATTCTGTTTCCTGTGACATCCTCTTGTCAATTTTAGTCGTGAAGCTCTGAGGTTTGGAAATCTGGAAATCTGGAAATTTGAAAGACAGGCTTTAGTGCTGCATTTAGCACTCCTCCCTTTTCACCCTTCTATTATTATGTATACTTGAAAACTGCATACGGATTACCGTATGCAGTTTTCAAGTATATTTGTGAGTCAAGCACACTAATTAAAGCTTAAAGTTTTGTTTTGATTTGACTAACAAGCTAATTAGGACAAAACCTTCTCCAGCAAAAGTGCTGATCGCCATCTTTCTGTCCAATTACCAGGTGGAAGTAGAAAATCGCTTTTGGGCACGTGTTTCTTTTCTTTTAATGATTTTGTGTACAGTATGTTGGTGAATTGTTATGCAGCTACAAACATGACAAATGCTCTTTCTGTACTGGTTTATATACTTAATCTCTCTCTCTCTCTCTCTCTCAGGATTCATTCAGCTGTTGTCTCAGTGCTCCCTTATTCCATTGGTTGCCTGCAGAAGTTAGCAGGTTTCTAATGTCACACGTGCATTTTATCATCTTTGTCATTTTACTCCAGCATCATCATCATCATCATCATCACAAGACAGGACATTTTTTATAAATTCTAAAATAAACCACCTGGAAGAACATCTCAGAATTAATGAGGCTAACTGGCAATGGGTTAAAAACTGAGCCTCCCAGAGAGGCGTAGTCTTTCTTAATTAAAGACGGGGAAATGGTTCAGTAGTCTGTGAAAGCCTGCAAACTATGCAGTGGTGTGCATGGCAAGGGTAATCTGTACATCTGTGAAGGCACCATTAATGCTAAATGAGGAATATTCATGAGTATATAATACAGGTTTTGGTGCAACTTATGCTTCCAAGGGTGTTTTTTTCTTTTTCAAGCAAATCCTTGAATATTTCATCACAAAAATGCCAAACAACATTCTTTGAGAATGGCTCTGTAAGTAAGAGTCTGGGTACTAAACTCGCCTGCCTACAACAAAGGAAACGCTGAATTCTCGCGCAGCTGAAACGAGTTACGAATTCTAAATGACAGCAATTAGTCTCCTTGGTTCCAAAACGCTTACAGAGTGCTGTTAGGAGAACACGTGACGCAACACACCGTTTATGAAATAAACTGACATCAACTCTTGAATGAAGATATAGTTAAAAAAAACAAAAAAAAGTGTTTTCTTTGAATGATGCCCAAATCATAATTATATGTAAATCACTGTTTTCATTTAAATGTCACAGCCTGCCAACAGTTTTGGAAGTGGGATTGCATTTTGAGAGCTGACCAGAACAGGATGATCACTTTACCTACAAATTACCAGCAAATTTCATTCTCCATCATTTAGTCTGTATCCAGTGCCACGCTCTAAAGACCACAGTGCAATGGAAATCATTACCTTTGACTTGATGTCCCTGGATCCTTTACCGCCTGTTACGCATGAACATCTGCAATAATACGAAAAAGCAAAAAAACAGAACAAGCTGAGTCAACTATTTGTGACACCCATGGAAGAAGCGGCCTGACTAAATACTGAGTGGAGACTAGTGTCTTTGATTGGCGCATTTATCTGAATCAATGAGTCCAAATGATAAAATCAAGCAACTGGGAAGGCTTTTGGGGGGAATAGCTGGAGACAAATCCCATAGAAATATGACTATAGTGACAAACAAATAGATTTCTCTTTCAAAATGAGGAATATATGTTGACCAGAAAAGCTTCAAAGTGCCTTGTGGCATTTTGCAAACACCCTGATGATACTGATTCAGTGGTAAGATAGAGGCCCCCACCCTATATAACTGTGTCAAATTCCATAAACATCCATTAATAATTAACCGAGATATTGAGGAACACCCTGGACAAGCCGCCAGTTGATCGCAGGGCCACATGAAGACAGACAAACGTTCACACACAGACATTCACACCTATGGGTAATTTAGCGTAACCAATTTACCGAGCTTGCATACTTCCATGCATGATGGATGGATAATGGTGGTGGGAGGAAGCCGGAGAACCCGGCGAGAACACATGGAGACACGCGGAGAACATGCAAACTCCTCACAGAAAGGCCCCAAGTCAGATTCGAACCTGTGACCTTCTTGCTGTGAGGCAACAGCGCTTACAGCTTCTCAACATTTCCTGAAAACTTCCTCAAGATCCTTCTGTAACTTTTTGACTTCAATGTTAACAGACAGACAAACAAACCAACGTGGGCGAAAATATTTATGCTCCTCAGAGCGTAAAGATGGACTTTTCCAAGCTCAACTCAGATATTCTTGTTTTCTAATTTTAAATATCTAGAATTATTTTTATTTTTATATTATTATTCTCCAAAGAATGCACAGTAGAACCATTAAAGCACTTTAAAACGGATCTGTATTTTCCTTGTCAGAGATAGACCAGCTGCTCAGTCTAGGCAAGAGGACCACGAATGTCCATTTAGCCAGGTTTGATGTGTGGAGAAACTCAGCCCTTGTAAGCCACCAGATAAGGTACTGGTACCACACAGAAACTTTACTAAAACTTCACTGGACTGTGTTCCCAGCTCTGATACAGAAAATGTGATTGCAGCTGCTCCGACTACCAGCTGCTACACTGAGTAGTGGGCTGTCAAACTGTCACTTCGCTGTAATTAACGTCGAACATTAATCTACAAATTTAATCCTCCCTTACTCTCTATAATTCATGAGCACCGAGGCAGCACTAGTCCAAGTAGAAATGACCTTCAGATGTCAGCAGATGAGGCCCCTGCCTCTGTACTCGCCTTATTAGACCTTAGTGCTGCATTACTATCCCAGCAGTGGGAATCCAATTGCTACAGGTTTGTTTTCATGGCTAAGGAATCTAAAAATAAAGGTAAAATAAATATTTTGCCATTATTTTTTGTGTAAATTAAAATATAAGGAGACGTCTGTGCTCTCCGAGTGCTTTTCTAGTTCATGTTAATTTCCGGAATTTCTTTGTTTTGACGACTTGTGTAATGTTTCTGCCTGACTTTAGGATTCTGTCTCTTTGCCTGCCCCTTGTCGGATTTCTTTGCCTGTCTGGATCGATTCCTGGTTAATGACTATTAACCGGACTAAAACTATTTCCTCAACACTGACACTTCTACACTTCCGTATGAATTTGATAAATAATTAGATAAAAGTTGGTTGTCACTGCCCGAAATGAATGTCTATATGCCCCGGGCAGCCGGGCAGCCGGGCAGCCGTTAATGTCGAACCCTGGTTTAATGCACAAACCACTTTCACAAACCTGATAAAATCTTTATTGCGGAGCTCTTGGCTACTATAAAAACAACAACAACCAATGTCTGCAAAAAGACACAGGTTAAAACCTAAACATTTAAAGGAAATGCATAAATATGCAGAAGCAGGTCTCACCCAGCCTTCCACCTAATCTTTATTGATATCCTGTCCTAAAAGTATGTATCACATGCAAACCACGGGTTTCCAAACCCTTGCCAAATATTTTTTTGGGGAACCAAACCTAACCTCGATCCTCCCTGCAAGCTACCAGTGGATACATTGGAATAAACAACTATTCACACTTTTTTCTTTAGACCGCAGAATGTGCCACCTGCTCTTTTTTCCATTATTATAAATAAAAATTACTTATGTTAAAGAATACAGTGGGGTGTGTGGAATTACTTATGGGTCAAACGTGCTTTGGAACGAATCTCTCAAAAGAGCTGGGGATGGAAAATGATAGAGAGCACTCAGGGGGAATTGGTACTTTGATGTGAATTAATATATGAATAAATGGATGAAGCATTAGCCAGAGATAGGAAGGAAAAGAGAAAAGAATAGGGGAGAGGACAGAAAGTGAGAAAAGTCAAGTGGTAAATGACAAGACGGGACAGCAATGCCATCATGAGTGAAAGAAAACGCTGGATAGAAGAGGGAATGAGGAAGGAGAGAAGTGAGAGAATAAACCGTGAATAAAGTACACTGGCAACACTAAATATTTTAAAGTGCATCAGTATTCTTCTTGTCCATGCAACTTAATCCCTCCCACTGAGGGATGGGTGGGGGAGATGAAAAAAAAAATGCAAGGAGAGAGGGAGTCTGAAAATGGATGTGCTTGTAAGAGAACTCTTGTTTCTGATCATGCCTGGATGATTACAACTGGATCAGTGGTCGGCAGGCTTTCTGCGCTGGAGAGACCGCCAGTGTTGTATTTGCATGTCCACTTTGCTAATAGAAATAGAGACATACTCATCTCTGCAGAGTCAATTCAAGGAATGAATTCTGCTAAGAGCCTTCAGCCTGTTAAACCGCAACAAGTTCTGATTCCAAAGGATGAAGAAGCGAACCAATGTCTAACTATCAATATACGTATTCATGAAATCTTGATGGCATCTTAAGAGAATCATTTTTCATATAGGCTGATGACAACTTTTTCAGCTGCTTCAAATTGAATAAACTCAACAGTTGTGGGGGGGGGGGGGGGACTTGACTCCGACACCAACAAGAGTAAAACAACAGTTTTCTTGAGCAGTGACTCCAAACTCGAGATACAACATATAATCTCCTGAGACAGGAAAAGGAGAGTCAGACGCTGATAAGAAGCAAGTCAGAGCAGCGGGAAAAAAAGTATGATAAGAATGTAGAAAAAAAGTGAGTGAGGTGTGTAGAAGAAAGAGGTTTCATTGGTGAAAGGCTCTGTTACCTCATTGCTTAACATTTTAAACTAACCCACTTACATGCATCGTTAAATACAGCAGTAGCTCAGCACACGAGCATTCCCACATTCAACTTGCACATGTTTTAATACGGTTGTTAGGATGCGTATGCAACGCCTCATTTGCATAATGCTGATCTAAAACTCTGATCGTTTGCTTGCCCCTCTGGCAGTTGAATCACTCAACTTGAGGACCTTGACTTAATTGGGCCGCTCTCGATGATATGCACTTCTGCCCATAATGGTGGCCCGCAGTTATAATCGGTGCACTGGTGATGAGACAGTTTGAGTCCGTGAAGCTCTATCGTAAGCTCAGACAGGAACATCTTTGACACTCAGGGTATATTTAATTTCTCACGCTGCTCTATTATTCACACCTCTCATGCCTGCTCTTATTTCCTTCCATCTTGGTCTGGGCCATCAATAGAGTTATCAGCTGTTAGCGTAGCGACACACCTTCCTGTGACAGCCTATAAATCTGATGCTGTCGTTTTAAAAAAATGTGTCTGTTTCTCAAGTTATTGCCGATTCATGCACCCTTCATCTTCCCCATCAATACCTCCAAAGATGAGCCATCAGCTTCATCAGGGTCATCGTCCTGCACCGGAGTGTGAATCCCAATGTCCCAGAAGAGTCACTGCAGCAAAGACATTGTGAAAGCAAAGTCTTGCTAAATCACATATCCTTTGGTGTAAGAAACCTTCTGATTGGCTTTTAATTGGCTTCGCCCTCGACTATTTAAACAAATCGCCTACTAACGTCTTCTGTTTTCATCATCTGACAATTCACTGTGTTTCCCTCCTTATTTCATTTCTTCCGATTGTCTTCTACCCCGTTTCTTTTTTTTACAACTCTTTATTCCCCTCTCTCCTATAATCTATCATCTCCTTTCACTCGTCTCAAACCGTTCCCCTGCTCCTGCTCTCCTCATCCTTCTCGCTCACGTTCTCTCCACCTCGCCAATCGTAGCGGAAGGCAAGGCAGCCATTTCATTTATATTTCAAATGAATAAATAAAGTTATTTTCTACACAGTAACTAGTAACCACACCACAGAGTACACCTTGAACTCCCTGACACACACCTGAATTTAGGTGGTATGCAGGATGAAGTTCAGTGTAAAACTAAATTAAAGTTACAACTCAGAAACCTTTCATTTGATCTTTTTGGAAATATTGTCAAAGGATTTATGGACACTGTATTGTCTGATCAAGTATCTGCGAAGATCAATTACCAATTCGTTATGTCCTTCCAAACAAAACAACATACCGGTATGCTTCATTATCTCTATAAAACATTTCTGCCCATCAAAATACTTAACTACTGATGAACTCACTGGTAGCTCGTCTGTAGCGCACAAAGATGTATGTAATTTTCAGGGAGCTTCCCAGAGATAAAGATCTCTTCTATTTGCAGGACTTCTTTATGCTCCTTCTCTTTTAGCCACTAGGGGTCCAACCCGTGTCCGTGTGATTTACCCCAATCAGCTGCTGCTCTATGTCGAATACGCTCAGCTGCAAAATTACATCGGTTAATCAGCACCAGAGGATGAGCTCAGCACAAAGTGCTTACTTGCGTATCATAAAACTAATTGTGGTTATCCATGGCTGTATTGCCATCTTGATGCAGCAGAAATTGATTGCAGTATTATTTGAACTTTCTTTTTATATATAATGTAATAATTCATTCATTGAATGTTTACGGGGAATAATACTACATATTTGCAAAGTGGTTTAGAGGTAAATGTGTTTCATACAAAAAGCTTTGGCAAATGCTTAGTCATGAAAACTCTTTTTTTCAATACTTGATTGTTGTTTCTCATATTATTTCATTCTCATATGTTCTTGTTGTCTTTGTCTGGAGCTCTCAGCCTACCACATTGCTGCCTTTTTTTTTTTTAAATGGCTCCCTCTGTTCCTCTCGTTCTTCCATGCTGCCGTCACTTTGGCCACTGGCTAGATATCAGAGCATCATTAATTTCAGCATTCATCATCTTCACCAGGATCATCAGCCTCCACCACCACCTTCAAAGGGGCAGTTTGTTCAGTTTTTCCTGGACCGTGTTTCTGGTCTGATTCTAATAGTTTGTACAACAATATTTTTGGAATTAAAGAGCCTGAAGCAATTTTTGATGGATTTCTTTCCTTTAATTGTCTTGGCTCATCCTCAGGGAGTAATTTTGATTCAGGACAGCATTTGGACAAATGGAATCTCCGCAGGATGCCTGTTAACACACTAAATACGAATCACAACTTTGAAGAATAAATGCAAGCCATTGAATGAGATTCCAGGACCTGGTATTTTTCTACTTCTCTCTTTTTTATGTATGGAGGTGCTCAGTGGTTTGAGCTAGAGGCCTGAAATCAAGTCTCAGTCATGGACATGGGTGAAATTGAGGGATGATGAATCTATAAAAGCTGATCTTAGCAGCCATTGGCTGGTTAAAATGTGACTACCGGTAAATATATCTTTCTTTTTGTTATGCTGACAAAAGCAGCTGATTCCACACAAAAATAAATCAGTGAATCTTAATCACCGAAACGGTGTGTGTGTGTCTGAGTATGTCAGTTTGAAAGTGTGTCTGTCTCCGTGATGGGCGACTGTAGAGGCTCTAATGGTCTCCTGAAGGGGAGACTTTAGCAACATCAGGGAAATCAACTCATCCAAATTGCAACGAGCTATGCAGCGTGCCAGCAGGAGTACTCTGTGTGTGTCCAATTACACAGCTGAAGAATGTCATTCTTTCAAGCCGAGTCAGTAATGAAGAGTGTAAGAAAAAATTTAACTTATTGCTTAGACGGAGGATACGGAAGGATGGATGGAAAAACCACGTGAAGCTTGGAATCAAATGGCTGCGAGGCTTTCTGTTCAGTTTGGTGTTGTAAACTGTCCCACTCATTCCCCGAGTTTAATGATGCTTGAAAATCCGAGCCAATTTCTCACCGTGCACTGCTCATGATAAAAGTTCAAACGCATTTCTTAGTCTACCGTAAATAAGAGGTATATTTTTCTCAAAGAGCCTGCATTTAATGCTGAGGTCAATACTTAAAAAGAAAAAAGAAAAAATCAACGTATGAACAAAAGCTTCTCATTTTGGATAACACTCAGCTGGTGTAGAGAGCAAAGGAAGAAGACTGAGGCACATGCTGCATGCGAACTTTCAAGATCTGCTGAGAGTCTCTTCGACCTCTTATGACCAAGGCAGTTAAGTCTTTAGGGAATGGAGGAGTGAGGAGTGGGGTGGAAGGGTGTTTTCAATTGTCCAGCTCAATTTAAATCCAAAGGCCTCTAAAAACCAATCCCATTTTCCTTTCACACACTGGAAGTGTTTTAGTGGAATCTCTGCCCTTACCGCCATAAACTCACACACGGGTGCGTTACCGTTCTTTTGCTGCCATCTTTATATCTTCACTTCCTTCTTTTAATCTATGCCAATAAATGAAATCAGAGCGAACCACACATTGACTGAGTCGGAGGATATGAGATGCTGCACAATGCTGACATGTGGGGTTTTAAATGGCCTCATTTCCTCCAAAAGGGCTCAGAGCAGCCGCTCAAACTGTGAAATCAGATTTTTGTCATGAAGTTCAGAGTAAACAAGAATAAATGACATTCTTGTTGACAAATGTGCGCATTTGTTCGAAATACTGTGTTACTGTGTATCACGCAGGTGACCTATCCATCCATCCATCCATCCATTTTATTCTGCTGTTCTGGTTTGCGGGTCACGGGAGTTGCTGGAGCTGATCCCAGCCTTGCCGTGGGCGAGAGGCGGGGTACACCCCACGATGCCAGCGCATCGTGGGGCGTAGATGGCCTACCTATATAGACCCTGACTCAAGAATGCTGATGATGAGAGAATGCATGTGTGCAAGAAATTAAATAAATACGTTAGTCAGGATCAGTGAGTAAATCTACGTTTACTGCGGGGCTTAACGCTCAATTTGGACGTTTTGTGTGTGAAATCCCTTTTTTTGCTGGTTTGTTCACATTTACAATTAAATGCGACTCATATGTAACCTCCTGTGTGAACGCCATGCAACCTTAAAGTGTCTGGCATGCTCAGAAAAAGATACAACAACGAAACACACAGTGTGTGGCGCTTAGTGTTTGTGTGTATCAGTGATGTGTAGGTCAGATAAATGGGACGTGGCCGTTCAGAGTGAAGTCGCTTGGCAAAAGATCCGATACGTATCGGATTTAGGACCACATATCCAAGTCGCCTTTTTGAAAAAAATTAGAACTGTCATGAAAAGATCGGATACAGGTCGCATAGTGGTGGGGGGGGGGGATTTGGGTCATCAGCCTGCAGTGTGAACGCAGCCTAAGTATCATATTCATTTGCTGCCCACTTTTACTTTTCATTTACAACCTGGTAATGACAATAAAGACCTATTCTATTCCAATTTGCTGAGTGTTAAGTGAAGATAAAGGACCACAGCAAATCCCCGGTGTAGCGTCAGGCATTGCAAACTGGGAAGAATTAGTTATTCCATTCATTATAAAACCGTTTTTGTGGCTCCTCTGGACCGCTCAAAGTGTTTTTGTGGAGAGAAGCACAAGATGCTCCAACGGTTCAGTTCAATACAAAAATAAACTAACTTGCCTGCATTTCTTGACTGTTCTGAAATGTCACCACCCGTGTCTGTGTGTATGCACACAGACACAAACCCACACATATGCAGGGACGAGGCAGCTGGAAATATAGTGAACACAAAATGCTCATTTTCATACCCAGTCAGGGGACTGGAGAATTTCTGGGCTGCGAGTGTGGCAGAGAATACATGGATAGCGATGGGATACACGTTGAAAGCTGCAAACGGCACGTTATCTGTTCTATCAAAGTACTGATGTGGTGGAAAAGCGGTGGTGGGAGATGAGCACGAGTATTTCCATGCTGGTGAGAGAGAACTGCCAGATAAAATAAGAAAATTAAAGCTCAGCTTCTTATCCTCTGGATTGATTTTCGTCACTCTTCAGTCTCCTTATCCTGAACTGCCAAACAGTGTCTACCTCTTCCAACCAGCCAGACAGATAATACCTAGTAATCTGAAGACACCCACGGTCACTTGGTTTGGCTATACAGGCTGCATGAATTAAAACATTGGATGCTCTTTCATCTCGGTGAGTCATTTACTGCAAAGCTTTTTGCTAAACTCCTTAAGAACAGCTAATCGATTGATTACTGATCGATGTTTATGGGATTTGACACGGCCATGTAGGGTGGGGGCCTCTACCTTATTGAATTTTATCCGGATCGGATCCAGAATGAGACTTTGACTTTGAAAACCCCCAGCGATTGCGTAACCCCTGCCTCGACGGAGATCAAAAGTGATTTGACATTCGAGAAACTTGACTTACGAGCTAAATTCAGGAATGAAAGATACTCGTATGTCAAGGTATGACTGTACTGTAAGTACTGTTTATTTAAAAATAACACCACACTTACCATTATAGTGATAAAAGGTAGACATTTATGGCAACAGAGTCATAAGAATATCAGAAACTCATTACCCCCTTTATCCCCTGAGGTGGTTGAATCATACAAACATTAACCACACGTGCACTAAGGCTTATTTAAACACAAATAATTTCTCTCTGGGATTAATAAAGTATTCTGAATAACAGATATTTTTATTTGTATGGGTTGATTTTAAATTTGACTACAATGTACTGTAAGTGGCTGAAATAATTTTAAAATACATTTTATTTGAAGCACCGTGGTGCAGTGGATAGCGCTGTTGCCTCACAGGAAGAAGGTCACAGGTTTGAATCTGACTTATGGCCTTTCTGTGAGGAGTTTTCATGTTCTCCACATGTCTGCGTGGGCTCTCTCTGGGTTCTCCGGTTTCTTCTCTCCACCAAAAACGTGCAAAATTGTGTTTGTGAATGACTGTCTGTCTGTGTGTGTGGCACTGCGATGAACTGGCGGCTTGTCCAGGGTGCGTGTTGACTTCTGGGATAGGCTCCAGCACTACCCGCGACCCGTTGACGGGCAAAGCGGATCAGAAGATGAGTGAATGAATGAATTCGCTCTGTGGATTTACAGACCTTATGTGGCATAGCGATCAAATGCAACAAGGCACGCTTCAATATTTCTGTTAGGTTGCCATTTCAGCAAAGCCATCAATATCAAAGAGCCGATGAGGAGTAAAAGATTCCTTCCTCCAATTCTGCCGAATACATTTTATAATGTGGATAAATTGGTATTTCAAGATCAGCAGCTTGGAAATCAAATGAAAATCCCATTAAAAAAAAAAATTGGCATTCACTTGTCTCCTCCAGTGAGGCCTCTAGGAAGAATTTCAGAGCTTGTAATGGGCACAGATGGGCACGATATCACAAGCCAAGTAGTATGTAAATATTTATTTCTGGTGTAAAATTCCCTCAAAGCACCGAAGTAACCATGGCAGCACTGAATGTAACCCAGACGGCACCGATTTAGAAGCAGCAAGCCAGGAATATGCGAAGTACTGCAGGGGAATATGAACAAGCCTCACTTTTCAAAACGCAGTATTCTTGACTGTTAATCAACAATAAACATGTGTTTTTTTGTTTGTTTGTCGACATGAAATAACTTTGTGTGATGGAGTTGATATTTGCTAATACTTCTGATGTCCACATAGAGTCAGAGAGGGTTATTACAGGACACGGAGAGTCAGAGATGGTTATTACAGGACACATAGAGTCAGAGATGGTTATTACAGGACACGGAGAGTCAGAGATGGTTATTACAGGACACATAGAGTCAGAGATGGTTATTACAGGACACATAGAGTCAGAGATGGTTATTACAGGACACATAGAGTCAGAGATGGTTATTACAGGACACGGAGAGTCAGAGATGGTTATTACAGGACACATAGAGTCAGAGATGGTTATTACAGGACACATAGAGTCAGAGATGGTTATTACAGGACACATAGAGTCAGAGATGGTTATTACAGGACACGGAGAGTCAGAGATGGTTATTACAGGACACATAGAGTCAGAGATGGTTATTACAGGACACATAGAGTCAGAGATGGTTATTACAGGACACATAGAGTCAGAGATGGTTATTACAGGACACGGAGAGTCAGAGAGGGTTATTACAGGACACGGAGAGTCAGAGATGGTTATTACAGGACACATAGAGTCAGACATGGTTATTACAGGACACGGAGAGTCAGAGAGGGTTATTACAGGACACGGAGAGTCAGAGAGGGTTATTACAGGACACGGAGAGTAAGGGAGGGTTATGACAGGACACAGTCAGAGAGGGTTATTACAGGACATGGGGAGTCAGAGAGGGTTATTACAGGACACAGAGAGTCAGAGATGGTAATTACAGGACACAGAGTCAGAGATGGTATTACAGGACACATAGAGTCAGAGAGGGTTAACTTTCTGCACGACTATTTTGGTGTGTTTGGGTCATTACCAACGCAAAAACTGCTAAATTAAACCATCCAGTCAATCCTGCGTAGTTTGCGCAGTTCTGTAATCAACGACTCAAACGCGTCTGGCAGAAATCTCTCTTTCTGTGACTCCCAGGATGATGCGGGCTGCCATTTAAATAACAGCAGTAAAGGAGTCCGTTTATTTTGGAATGGCCCACAATAAAGAGCATTTGAGAACTGAAGGATCACATCTTTACTGTTCATAAAATGATTATTTTTGCAAGTTCCACACATGTTATATTCTTAGCAGCTCGGCTTTGCATGTCTGCACCAGCACCCACACACACAGACACACACGCACACACACACACACACACAACTCGGCAACAGCTTGACTGCTTTCACAGATCACTGCAGGGCTGACTAATCACTTTGACTCACACATCTCTGTGTGGCCTGGCCCGATGCTTTGCGCAGTATGTCAGACAGTAAACGCACACATTTAGTCAGACACACACACACACACACACACACACACACACACACACACACACAAGCAAATCCTACTCTCTTTTTGGCATGTGTGCTTCTCTTCGTGTCACTCCAATAGACTGTCAAGGGCTTTGAATTTGTCTCCATCAATAACTCCACTGAGAAAAGGCCATAGTAGGTCTGCTTGTTGTACAATGCTGTGTTTGTGTGTCTGTTTATGTGTTGTCCTTGTCAAATTCATGTAAATAATAGGCGGCCGCTAGTGTCTCGCTCGAAGGAGGACAGACAAAAGAAAGAAAGAGACAAAGGCCAAGATATAAAAAGACAAAGCAGTCAAAACCGAGGCGAGGCATGCAAATGCAATTTCATTTCAACAATTTGAAGATATTTTCTGAGAAGCAGGAAACTAATTCTTAACATTGCTTTTCAGTCACCTAACTGTTGTCCACATTGTTTATTTGGTTATGTTTGGGAAAAGCATATATTTGGATTTGAACAAACTTGCATGCTATGAGCTACATGCCATAAAATATGGGAAAGAAGCTGGTCTCTTGACTGAAAAAACCAAATGTTTGTCTTTTGAAATGTACACCAATACATGCATGTGCACCCCCACCCCCTCCGCTTTCCTTCTCTATACTACCTGCTATACAGTTCACCTTTTTCACGCCACAAGAAACAAGTACAAGCAGAGGCGGAGAGCTCAGAGGAGTTCAAGTATGCTGGGGTTTTGTTCATGAGTGAGGGAACGTGGAGTCTGAGGTGGACAGACGGATCAGTGCAGAGCTGGCCTAACAGACTGCAGCCTCCGTGACCTGGCTGAGCGGTGGAAGATGTTACTGCATTGCATTGCCTATTCCTAATTTGAAATAACATCTAATGACCAATGTTAAGAAGTGCAACCCTCAGCGACTATTTTTGATCATGAACACAAAGCATAAGGTTTGAATTTAGCACTTGAAGGATCAGCTCTGTATTTCAGGCATTGGATTCTTTAAGTACAGCTTGCTGATTATTTGTGCATAGAAATAATAATAATAATAAAAAACAAACATCTAATTGTATTGCTCCAAAAAGTAAAGGAAAAACTTTGTCTCTTTATCTGGGTCTGCTTAGAAGCTTGCCAGGTCATTTCTTGCTACAAACCAAACTGTTCTAAAGTGTTTAGTCTATGCATAATAGAAATGCTAAATAAACCCCGCCCATTAATTAACAGACAGACTGGGAGCCACCGCCCACAGCCTGTGAACACACAACCTCTTTTCCTATTTCAGTCGTTCAATGTCCTGACGCCATATATTTTCCTTTCAAATTCAAAGTGCGGCTTCAGCAGAGCCTAAAGCTTCCACCCTCAGCTGACTCCATGAGTGAGACTTTAGCGGCTACAGATGACTTAGTAGAACGGTAATAAAGTGTTTTGCACTGAATGTCTAGCAAGCCAGCCACACACCGCTGAGCACACACTCCTGCTGAATATGAATTTGGGAGCAACAATCTTGCGTTCTTGCAATATCAAGAAAACATGACAGTATTGGGAGGAGATGTGCTTTCTTTGAGTGTGTGTGTGTGTGTGTGTGTGTGTATGTGTGTGAGAGTGTGATAGAGAGAGAGAGCGAGAGCGAGTGTGTGCATGCATGCATTTCCTTTCATCTAAAATGAGGCCCAGCTGCAAAGAATATGAAATGTATCTTAAGTGCTTAAATCCCCCCCGTCACCCATCCCTCACACCACATTGCATGTATGAAGCTGAGCCCTCTTGATTAAATTAGCTGCACAGCACACGCTCACATAACACATGTGAGTGTGCAAAACACATAAATTGGCACACCCAGAAGAGGGACAGCTGTCAGCTACATCTGTCAAGACGCGAGGCTGGGCTCGCATCAGCCGTAGCTGCGGCTTGTCTTTATTCCGGCGCTGCAGGGACGAACGAACAAATTCGTGATGAGATAATAATCTACAATATATGCACAAACAAAAGGAACTCTCGTAGAGTGCAAAGAAAGATGTCAGAAAGATGGAAAATGGCAACCCAGGATTCAGTGCATAGTCTAACGAGGACTGCTAGAAGCATGGAGGAGGGAGGAGAGGCGAGGACATGAAGATTTAACAGGATAGTCTTTTCTGTTTTTCGCATTATAAATATCTAACCACACACACACACATACAGTATTCCTCACATCAGGAACAGCGTCGAAGTACTGAACAATCACAGCATCATTTAAACCAAATGTTTGTAGAAACTAACATAAACTGTGCTCATCATTTAAACATAGTTAATTGGCAAAAATATGTTGAATACAATTATTATTATTTTTAAATACACCAATAAGATGTTTTTTTAAATCCTATCTTTCCTCATAAAATATAATTCTACGAGGTCATACAAATCAGATTTCCAGGTCAGGTTAAATGGGATCTGGAATGGCAGCGGGATGGAAACCCCTAAAAATATAAATTCCATCATTATCTAGTCACCTCTCTGAAGATAGGGACTGCTCCTAAAATGTAAATATCAAAATAAAGTGACAAAATGTAAATTATTTCATTCAGGTTTCCAGAAGCTCCAACACACCCAACCGATTTTAATTCATGAGCGATCTCACAGGGGATTAAATAACTCGCCATACGTCAGTACTGTATTTACCTTCTACCTTCTAGATGTGCTGCACAGAACAGACCGAGGTCTACTGACGACTCTTTTAATTCGAACACACATTACAGTTTTATTCTGGGATTCGAACTGCTAACCTATTGGTCACTGGACGGCCCACTCTGAGCCACAACCTCCCCATCATACGACTGCAGCAACTACAACAGCGTGTTCCTAAAGCAGGCGCTCGTCCTTGCTGTGTGTCGGTAGCAGTACTCGTCAGGGCCGACAGCTCATTGTTAGATTTCAGCACCATGGACAGATGCCAGCGAAGCTATGGAGATTTCCAGTGCCTCAAATGGACTAACTTTTCACAAACTGTGCTCACACTGTGCTCTCTTCCAACTTATTCCTTCTCTTCTCACAGTGGCCTTGGAAAGCGGAGGCTCATTTGGTGAAATGCAGAGACACATTGGACAGGCCAGCAGTCCATAACAGTGAAATGCAGGCATGTAGACGTCCACCGTTGTCCCTCGGGGCAGTTAGAACTGAGCTGAAGTGTGCTTGGACTGTGATGGGAAACTCGGGCATCTATGAGAAGAGCACACTGACTCCACATTGGACACGCCTCATTGAACCTGCATAATGGATTATTGACATAAAGCGATTAGTTGTATTACCACATATAAACCTTTGTAGCTTTTCCCTACAGAGGACCTTTCTCATGAATAACACGTTGCTCATACGTCTGCACTCTTTCATTTTGTGGTTCTAATCTAGAGCATCTATCCATTCATCAATATTCTAACAGCAATCAATTGCAGAGTTACGATTGCGCTGGAGTTTTCCCCAGCTGAGGTCCATCACAGGGACAACACATAGCGAGACATGTCTCCTCACCTCTACCCCTAAATTACATATTTATTTCACTGAAAAATGAGAGATGAGAATGAAAATTGCTTTTTATGACATTTTCTGACAAAGCTGCCAATCAAGAGGAAAGATGATGCATGGCGGCTAAAAGTGAGTTGAGAATGTTCCCTTTATCTTACCACAAAGCAGAAGGACCCCCCCCCCCTGGGTCCTTCTGGTTCCTCTTACAGCGCTGAACAATGTACAAACATTTTGATGAAACAGTCCTGGTCACTTCAGTTATCTTCCTGTCTTTTCTGTCTTCCCAAAAGGATGACACTCAAGTGCAGGAATGTTCACCGGCGTCAGCCTGTCTTCGTCGTTTTTTAACACCGTGGACAGGAAAAACGATTTCATAATAAAACTCCAACAGCATCTGTTTTCTTTAACACGATTCAAACCTTGCATAATGAATGCATCCAACTATTTCCCTTCTGTAGGTATTCTTTAGGTGTTCCTTTGTGCAAGAGCCCTTTGTCCTTCTCCCCCCATATGCGCCTTGCTGGAGATGAAATTCAACAAAGTAGCAGAGCGTGTCTGCAGGCAGCGATAAGCTCACTGACTTAAACTTAGTGGGCGGGCTGAACAGAGAGGATGAGCTTTAAGAATGTATTACCATTCTTAAATTACCATTTACAAGAAGTAAAGTTATAATAAATTGGAATTACTCGTCTCCGAAGGTATTCAGAAATGTCAATTTACTTGTGTTTTTGTGGAGCCTTCCAAAATAAATAAATAAATAAATACATGCTTTGTAAATGGTTGAGGTGGCTGTCGCTCCCCTCGGCTCCCGCTGCCGCTGCTTTAAGTTTGCACAAAAGCCTCCTAAATAATAGTCAATTATTTAGAAGGATGAATTATACGTCTTTTGCCCAAATACATTGGGAGAATTGATGAGTTCAGTGTTTTGCTTAAGGCCATACATTTGTCTGATGTTCACTTTTGTAGCAATAGAGACCATTTAGGTCTCGATAATGAAATAATATTGAGGATTAATGTGCAAAGTTGCAATGAGTTCTGTATTAAATGTTTAAATACATTTCACTTTTTATTCACTTATTATTTTGCTTTGTGGTAAGATAAAGGGAACATTCTCAACTCACTTTTAGCCGCCATGCATCATCTTTCCTCTTGATTGGCAGCTTTGTCAGAAAATGTCATAAAAAGCAGTTTTCATTCTCATCTCTAATTTTTCAGTGGATGAGAGAATTCAGCTTATTTTTGGACGACAGATTTGGCTTTTAAGTAGCTCTTTTGGTCCGATAAACATCACAGACGCACACTTGACAAGTAACTGGAATGAAAGCTCAGCTGCAGACATCAATTAAACACAGGATGAAGTTGAACCTAGACAGCTAAAAATAGAGTTTAAAAAACTTGAATAGTGAAATTGAGAAAAACAGAAAGTGATAGATGAAACAGATGGTGTTGCAAGAACCTGCTGTGTCAGCAAAGACACAAAATAAACTAGAAAAGCCCTGAGAGAGCGCAGACCTCTGCCAAGCAGCTCGTTCCCCTCGTACCTGGACATGGTGATCTGGATCATCATCAAAAGGTCCATGAAAGTAAAAGTGAATCAGACTTGATATTTGATTGATATTGTATTTTTAACTCAAACTTGCATCTCTGTACCCGCACGCACACACCTACACGCACACACACACTTTTTTGGGTACTTGTGGGGCTCAATTTCCAGCATTCACTACTCGGTCCTTTTTCACACACAGACACACTCTTACACGGGGATAACGATACATGACAGAGACTTGGATGCTTTACATTTGTGACAGTCTTTAGCCTGTTGTTGTTTGTCCTCTTTGATGTTTCCGAGATGTTTTTGGCCTACATGTAGTTCAGTTCACCGCCCATCAATTTAAGCAGTAGAGGATGGGTGGATGGATGGAGCGTTTCAAAAGGTTTGATGAGAGTTCTAACACAGTGGAAAAACATTATCATTTGTCCAAATATCAATGAATAAAATCAGGGAGCAGGGCGAGAGGTCGACCCAGGAGAAGATACATGGACGTAGTGAGGGTGGCTGGTGTTGGGGAGGACGATGCAAAGGACAGGGTGAAGTGGAGAACGTTTGTTTGCTGAGGCGACCCCTCACGGGATGAGCAGAATGTACAGTAGATCAATGAATAAAGTCAAAGATAAACCTACCTGTTGCTGCTATTTAGCAGATCTCGCAGGATGAAAATGATCATGTGATCAATCGGACTATGTGATTATGACGGGACTGCAAGCCAGTCAGAACTCTTAAATAAATGCTATAATCTGCAACATACAGATTCAAAAGTTGTTAAAAGAAAACAAAAAATATATCAGATCTGATGCCTTACCAGTTCATAAAGTACAAAATAATAGCAGCACATTTAATTTCCAACATACGAGCATTATGTGAAGCATCCTCTTGTGGGATTGTCTTGCATTGTGCATAACAATAGCATCCGGCATACTGGTGGCATTTATACACTGGTGGCACCATAGCAACATGACTGACATGCGCATGTGCACATACATGCACTCAAACAATTTCTTTCTCCTCCTGTTCCTTTTTTTTCTCCAGCCAAAGGGCAAATTAATTAAACATCAGGGATGGTGAAAATGCAAATTGCATAGCACCGTTCAAGGTGCCTTAGACTTAACAGCTAAACCAAGACCATTCTTCAGTTTAAATTTGATTTCTCTTCCCTCAACCATTTCTGCTGTTGATGCTGAATGCAGAAGTGAAACAAACCCTGCAGGGAGAGAATAACTCATCCTTGTCTGAATATAATATCATCCAGCACATCCGATGGATTGGATAAGGATTGGGGGATTTTGAAGCCAAGTCAATACCCCAAGTTTCCTTCCAGCAGTGCATTGCCCAAAACATTAGACTGTGAACAACTCCCTGAGATACGTAAACTCTTCCCCCTGAGGAAGGACTTCCTCCCCAACCCGAAGTGAGCAATCCACCCTTTTCCAGCTGAGAACCATGGCCTTTTTTTCTGTAATTCTTTGGAAAAACCTGCAATCAGAATTTCCTTTTGGATTAATAAAGTTCTATCTTATCTTATTTTAGCTCTTATCTTATCTCCATCCATTAAATTGAACAGAACAATGAGCGATGGAAGACATGGGACATGGCGGAAGAACAGCAGGAGAGAAGCTCTCACACAGATACTAGAAAAGCATCTACACTTCCTTTGAGATTCTCCTAAAGCACCACATCTGTTGTGTTGTCACAGCAGGAGGCATTCCACAGTACATCATCACTCCCGAGTTGGAGACACAGAATAAAAACCAGCCTGAATCTGTGGTGCATACAACGTGGGCTTTCAACTTGAATATTTTAAGATCTTAGATGCAGAAACACATTTTATTGAAAGACACTGCACAGCAGGTGCACTAAAGGTTGTCCTTTACATATTTAAAGATCCAAGACACAGCCCGACTAAATATATTTGAACACGCGAATAAAAGTTGAATACTACTGAAACACAAAGGAGAAAGGTACTACGATGTCTTTTTGTTTGGTAGAAAGTGATTCACGCTACAGTTGTGCTTTTGGATTTATTTTTTTACCTTTTGTAAAACCCTAAGAGAATGTAGGGTCTCATTTGGTAGCAATACGGATTTAGAAACAAATTGGACAGCTGTGGTTGCATTAATTGACTTTGTAGAAGAGATAACAAAAGCCACAGAGAAAAATTGAATGAAACGGGCCTCGATAAGTAGGAAATCTCGCTTCGTGAGACCTGCAAAGACAACAATCAGCGTTGTTCCATGCATGTTCTCCGTTTTCCCCTGCTCCCTTCATCGGCTTCATCGGCTTGTTTTACTCTTTAGGAACTCTTCATCCACTCCACTGCTCATGCTCATTCCTCCTCCAGCATTGAAAGCCATTCCTGGAGTGTCTCAAATGCACAAAAGCTGCGTAATGCAGATATACCTTTGTATTTTAACATTGAATCCCTGTGTATATTTATTTGTGTCCTTAAGTAGCGACTATTTTTTCCCACGCTAAATGATCTGTGAGCATCTACACCTGTCTGCTTCCTGTTTACCTGTTTACAGCTGTTTGTCTATTTTAACACAGTGAGAGAAGAGGCTCCTGCCTGTCTGTGGTTAGATGGAACGATGACCGTCAATCCGAGATAAATCCTGATCAACCGGTGAGATAACGGGGGGCGATAAATCAAGCGCGGGTCAGAAGGCGTTTGTGTGGGTCGCCATTTCCCTTCCCTCCTCTCATCTCTCTATCCCACCTTGGCTCCTTTATCATCTGCCCTCCACCTCCCTCTCCTCATCCTCTCTTTCTGTGCGTGTTCCCCTTCGCTCTCCATACACCGATCACTCTGCTGCTGCTGCGCAATGACGTTTGCATTGCGGGATCCAAATTGAGCAGTTCGCCTTCCCCACTTTCCCTCCATATAGTTAATAATGCAAAAGAGACAACTATACTTCATTGTGGAAATGTACCCGGAATATTGATAACCCCGAGCACGGGCAGACGTGTGCGCGCGTAAAATATGTGCGTTTTTTTTTTTTTTTTTTTACGCGATCATTGTTGTATACGTTATCTGCACATGTCTGTCCTCTAACACACAGACATGATATGATCAGGTTCGGGGATACACACATGCACACACACACACACACCCATGCATACAACGTCGCTGCGCACACAAGCAGTTTGAGACCGAGCAACTTCAGCACCGCGTCACCCCTCCGGGAAGCCCTCCATCCCCTGATCAGCATCATCCACTACAGACCAGGGGGGGGGGGGGGGGGGCAATCCAAATACTCCCACCACTTTACAGTATAGCAAGGTGAGGTGATAATGACAGTGATAGGTCGTACCGGCATCAGTTCCCTCCAGTTCCTCCACCCTGCCTTATCTCTCTCTCTTTTCTCAGTGTTTAATTTTGCTTCTATTTCTTCTTCTCTCTTCTAAGCAGCATCTGCTTCTATGTCTACCGTGCCCGAGCAGTGAACCCTCACCAGCAAAACTCTGGGACTTAAACAATCCGCGCCACGACAGGAGTTACAGCAGCAGCATCCGTGCGTGTCTCTGTGCATGCCCAGCTTGGAACCAGGATGCGCAGCTTTGACTTATCTTACCGTGATGGACGAGGAGGACGAGACGGCGCGCAGCTTTACGCACCGTTCTCCGGCTGCACAGGCAGAGGAAGCAAGGGCACTATCATCCACGCGCAGGTCCGTGCGTTCCGGGAGCGAGACAGTACAGAGGGGGGGTTGCAAGAGGAGGGATGAGAGACAGAGGCAAGCTGGTGAGGGGGGGGGGGCTCAGACTGGGAAGGGTGATGTTGAATCACGGCTATAAAGCCGCTCCCGATTTCATTAGTGTGACACAAACCACACAAAAAAACAAAACATAAGCCCTTGCATTTTCGGAAACTATCAATACGAACTATATTTCGACAATGCCGCATTTCAGAAATGTCAAAGACAACCAGATTTAAATGGAGTAAGAGCCTGCAGGACTCCCCGTGGGACATCAAAGGAAATAGCTGCTGGCAACCTTGAGGGTTAATCTCACCCCGGTGACAGCGATGGGGCTTGTTTTCCCACAATCACCAAATGTTTGGACGGTAATCTGGAGTAGAGTCACGTCTCCAGAGCTGCTGATTACATTTTCAGTCTCAGACAGTGTGCGAAGTTCCAGGGAATAATAGAAAAACCCTCGTCGGTTCTTTTCCCTCCATCATATGTGAAACTGATGTTTTTCTCATGCAGCTGCTTTCAAATCTGGGCACGTAGCGACGCGCCTCATAAGCGTGGTGGGCGAGGGAGCTGGGATGCAGAGGCTCTCTCTCTCTCTCTAGAACAAGCAGATTGTGTGTGCATGTGAGTCACACGCATAGATGCAAAGGGTTAAGATCCACCAGCTCAGACCGCACGTGTATATCGGAGTGTTGCAAACCATTGTGCCGCTGTTCTCACACTTATCAGTTCTGATTGCTATTTGTTTGGGATTTCTGCTATTCCTGTTCTTCCCTTCTGTTTCTGGTGCCCCCCCCCCCCCGTCCCTCACATGTCCTGTTTGTGTCTTCCTGCCTGGGTGTCGGTGAGTCTGCGTCTCCCTGGCCCTTCACTCCGCCTCCTCTCTGCTGCACATCTGAACCTCTTCAGCAATCAAGCCCTGCTCATTAAAGGAGACATATTCTACCCTAAGTACGTTCATAGCGAGCACGCGCAGCAGCGCTACCATGGTAACCGTGAGGGACGCTTTTCGCCGGAACACGACCACAAAAAATAAACTTCATCCACTCTCCTCTTCTTCTTTGACTCGTGCAGGAGACAGAGAGCAGTGCGCAATCACGGAGCGAGTGTCTCTACACAAACACACACGTCGCGTCATTTTTGCCTATTTTCGCCGGAACATTACCACCAAAAATAAACTTTATGCAGGGAAAATGCCGTACGGGCAGAACGCAGACACGGGGAGTCACTCACCTGGCTGCTCTTAGCAGCGGCTGGACTTGGCGCTTCTCGCGGATGACGGATCGTCTCACCCGATCTCTAAGGGACAGTCCAGCCACCCTACGGAGGAAGCTCATTTCAGCCGCTTGTACCTGCGACCTTGTTCTTTCGGTCACTATACCCAAAGCTCGTGACCACAGGTGAGGGTAGGAACGGCGATCGACCGGTAAACGGAGAGCTTTGCCTTGCGGCTCATCTTCCTCTTCACCATGACGGGGAAGAGAGCGCAGACACAGGGACGTCCACGCATGCATGTGCACGTTTGCCCCTCCTGACGTCAGAAGGGGAGCGATTTCTTCCAGATGTGTTTCAGGAGGTGATTACAGACCTACGCAAACTACGAAAGATTGACTGGATGTTATATTTTGCTGTTTTTGGGTTGATAAGGACCCAAAATCACCATAGTGGTGAAGAAACATGGGGAAAGTGAGTTTTTCATAATATGTCCCCTTTAAATCACTTTTAGTGGTCACTAGAATTCATGGGCGGAGTTTGACATTTGTAACTGACGTAGTTTCTTGCCACTTTGTGATATCAGACACATGAATTCTCAGTGCACTGTCGACCCTGTCGGCTATTCGTCATTCACATATGAACGCACGCAGCTGAAGCCCCCTCTCACCGGTTCAAGTCCCAGCCCAGACTAAAAAAACGGAGTGTGGACTGGTGGCTGGAGAGGAGCCAGTCTACCTCCAGGGCACTATTTCCTTATTTCACTCAGGGCCCCCAAACTAACCAGGCTGGATGCGTCGCTGTCCTTTTAAACATTGAATCGGCTAATTTATTAATGCTGTAGTCCGTCTTCCCTTTTGATTCCTCTGCATCCCATTTAGCAACCTAACCACCCCCCGCCCCCCAGCTCCAGCTTTCCTTGCTGTGTTGTCTGACTTAATCACGCCTTTGATTGATGCTTGTTCGGCTCTAAATGGGGATCCCAGCAGGCTGCGCTCTCTGCTTACAGCCTTTCCTGATGGCTCTCCCTGCCTCCAGCGTTCCACACGGACATGCAGATGAGCAGGAAGGGGCCCAAAGGGGCCTGAAGCAGAACCGCACTGCCGTGTCTGTTACAGTTCCGTTTTTTAGACTGAAATTATTTATTGGGTGGTGCAAATATTTAATTACTTGTAATGTTTGACCTTAAACCATGATTTAGTTTTTATTACTTTCCATTAGATATGGATGGACAGGGAATTGCTCGACATTCTTCTTTTTTTTTTTGCTTTCGTAGAGTGCAATTTTATTTTACTACTACAATCTGATCACATCAAGCTAGTGGATGCGCCCTAGTAATGCCGAGCAACTACTATTGTGATCGCATAATGCTACTGACTTGAAGCCCAATTACAGGTAGAAGGGAGAGGTGAAGGAGTGAAGTGGTGACTTGAAGCTCAGTCTGTCGCAGCACGAGGAGGATCCTCTTCCTCCTCCTGTCATCAGCTCGTTCCTGTCACCTGCTCATCTATCAATCAGCCCTCACTGCTTACTTAAAGGCCCCATATTTTGGAAAAACTCACTTTTCCCGTGTTTCTACATGACTAATTTGGTGGATTTGGGTCATTATCAAGCCAAAAACAGTGAAATAAACCGTCCAGTCAATCCTGCGTAGTTTGTGTTGTTCTGTAATCAAAACTACAAACGCGTTTGGAAGAAATCTACCTTACTGTGAAATCACAGTACGAAAGCGTGCACATGCATGAACATTAGTTAGTTTTGCGTTGAGGGTTTGTGCTTTGCCAAAGGGCACCTTAGTAGTGCTCAGGAGATGAACTGGAACCAGTCCACACTCTATACTGTGGACTGAGCTGCTCCTCTACTACTGTAGAGAAAGCCTGGTCGGGGTGAGAAATGGAGGAGTGGGTCAAGAGGAGAGACACATTGAGAAAAAGCGGCGGGAGGAATACGAAAAGAATCTCAAGCGCTCCACTGCTGGGGTCAGCCCGTTGCCATGGTAACATCAGCAAGGCCAGACGGGGTACAGACAGTCAGGCTTGATGTCTCCCACCCAGAGATTAGTGGACGGCTGACCTCAGACTGTGGTTTAATTGGTCTTTTTTCGACATTGTGAAAGATGAATTGACGGCAAGTGAAAATAATTGCTGCTTCACATCCCGTTAACTTGCTGCAGTCTGTTATTTTAGATTTGCATCGCTACCTATAACTCATAAGTATAATCACACAGTACAGCTGTGTAGAACGAATGAGAACGAATGGTTGCCACTGCTGCAACGCCATCGCCTCCCCGATTCTGCTCCTAATTGCTTTGGCATTAATACCTTCTCGCATAGCCTCACAATGGAAGATGCTTAGCTTGTAATTGTCTAAGTAATAATAATAAAAAAATAATAATAATGATGAATTAAATAATGAGAAATAAATTAACAGTATAATTGGCATTATTTAGGATAATTAAAATGTGTCAATGGATGCACCCCAGGGAATATTAACTACGGTAAACATACAAGTCATAAAAAAAAAACATATTTCACATGCATTGACAGTAAATCATCTTTTCACATTGTTGACGTTGTTATTAAGTTGTGTCAATGACAATGTCAACAATATGAACAAGATTCTGGGCGTCCTCCATCTGTGTGTTCAGTGTGACCTGCTGGTCAGCTGATCTGATCCAGTATGGCAATAGATGTTCTTGTTAGAAAGTGTCAAAAGGCCTATCAAAATCTTTGGTGTAAGTTTCCATCCATCTTTCACCGCTCATCAGGAGCCGGGTCGGGGAGGCAACAGTCTCAGCAGGGATGTCCACACTTCCCTGTCCCCAGATACGTCCTCCGGCTCTAGTGTTAGAGCTGCAGGACGACGAGACTTAGAGCATCTTAGACTGCATGTGTTAGTCTTGTAGCTCATTGCTTCATGTGCGTTACACAACACAAACATTAAATTCATTAGATCGGTAAATCGAACCTGTAACAAAATAATCAATGGTTCCAGAATAAAATATAAAGACGTGTTATTATTATTATGCCTGTATAAAGTTGCGTACAATGGTCTTTGGGCCCCTCTGGTGGCCATGGCGGGCCTAACCGCCGGCGATCTCGCATGGAGGCTCAGCTTTAGTCATCGGTTCCATTGAATTACGCAACGATTACGCCATTTAGTTTTACACATTGTAGCAGAAGAAGATTCAAAGTGACAGAGAAAGATAGTAGCTATTCTATACTCATTGATGGCAATAAACACAATTACATAACTTTGGTCTGGTTTAAGAATGACTCATGAAATATATTAATGCAAGGCTTCACTTTAATAAACTTGGATTTTGGTAACACTTTCCAATGAGGATCCTCTTTGGTAGCAACAAGCCCATCAACCATCTCTTTGTGAGAAGGGGCTTCAGGAGAAATTATCTTTAGGTTAGACCAGTCAAGAACATTCAGCTCTGAAGCTTCACAACACATACATTTGAAAAATGAAATATCAAAATACACATTTATTGGTCTCAATTAAGTGGATGGAGCCATTCCGTAGCAGAACTTAACTATAAGCAGTGCATTTCCTTAGCTTTGGGCACAACGAGAAAGTCCAAACATTTAGTTCAGAGTGTGATCATGAAATTCACTGCTGAGTGGAAAGTCTTACCTGACTTTACACAATAATGCAAGACACACAGCCTCCAGCAGAGGGCAAAGCAAGCCTGAATTTGATGAGCAACAACCTGCCCAGCAACTGATCACCCTCTGATCAGCTAACACTTCAATAAAATAGGGAAAAACCCAATATCTGAGCCAAAGATCTCCCTCCAATAACAAAGCACCAACCAATCAGGTGTCAGGAAGGTTGTAGGCTGCGGTCCAGACTTCAGACGGAGCCGGCTAGGAAACAGCTCAGCTCCAGGAGTCAGAGCACTTCTGACACTCCCGCGGCTTCACATGTTTGCTTTGAGTCAAAAAGTGTCACAGCACCGAATCTCAGAAATTAGAGAAGAGGAGAAATCACAGGCGGCGATTCCGTTTCCCCCTTGGCCTCATTTAACTGGCATTTCCCACCTCAATTCACACGCAGGCACACAAATAAAATGCATAGTAACAATATAAAACATTGAATGAAAGCGCGAGCGGCCGTCCACGTCCTCCTTGCTGCTGTTGACTTCAAGCACGAAATGACAACATTTTACGTACGTCAACAGTTTATTCACTGCAAGCTCCGTTCATCCAGAAATGGCTGGCAGAGCTGCCAAGAATAAATTCTCTGGATTGTCTTGAAAATGCATTAAATTCCTTTCACACAAAACTGTGAAACATAGAATAATAATAAAATAAAATAAAAGGCTTCAGCGTGTAGGGCAGCGTTGCTTGAGTTATTAATGATGAAGGAAACCAGACTGCAGCGTTTGGAGTGCACATTTTCCAACCTTTGCTGCAGCGGTCAGAGCAAGTCTCCAACACTTGGATTTAAAACTTCATGGTATTTGTAGTTTTCATCTGATAACATTTAGTACCATTATTTAAAAAAACAACCGAACCATTATGAGACACACCAACATTTTTGTTTTTGGTTCTTAGCAGAGCGGAGTAGGACTTATATTCAGACTTCACTCTGCAGGTCAACACTCTCTCTTCGGTGTCGCCGTCCTTTATAACGCCACCTGCATGTCCATCGGGACGGGGGTTTGCTGCCTGTCCATCAGCTTGCGTCAGAGAGTAAACAAGAGGATGAGGACCACGATCATGATGGCAACCAGCACAGCGATGGCACACCACTGCCTGTGACCTGCAGGACAAACCGGCTTTAAGCAATGCAGGCCGAGAGGGCGACGGAGTTCCGTCCATGACTCAGCATTTCACGGATCAGGCTACTGTAGCAATAACTTTCATTTGTGAAAAAGGGGTTCAATATCAGGGCGGGTAACTTGCATTAAAAACATTAATAACTGATTTGAAGTGCTGAAACCAAAAATATTCAGTTTCTTTACTTATGCTGCAGAAACAAAACATGACAGATGGAACCAATTCCTTATTCCCTCCTAACTTTAGTTGTGGAGGAGGATTTAACAAAAAAAAAAAAAATGGAGATTGGGAAGAAGCAGCAGCTTATAAAAGATGAAAGGTACCAAGCCTCTTGGGCACTTCCTGTTGGAGGTTTTCTAGATTTCTGAGTGGAGGCAGATGGTTTTGAATACATCTATGAGTTTGTGTTACAAGCAGCCAGCATGCAGCTCTCTGCATGTATGAACTTACTGCTGGTCATGTGAGACACCTTCTCCAGCTTCTTGAGGACCGAGTCCATGTGGGATGACGTCTGGTCCATCTCGTCTCCAAAGTCTCCCAACATCCTGAAAGGTAAGAATAGCAAGGAGTCATCGAGACTAGAGCTCCCAAAAACTCTGCCTTGGACCTTTTCAGCAGGACACAAAAACCGTGCAGAAATAATCACCTTCTCAATCAGATCTGATGAAGCTGAAACTTTGAGCCGTTTTTAAAATAACTAGTGAGATGAAGAAGTTTTCCGTCTGAATCTAGAAAACGAAGGTCTAAAAAGGATTTTCAGGTTCCTAAAGTGTATTCAGTAGAGAAATACTTCAGCTTTTCAAATGTTTAAAACGAGGACAATCAGTCAGCTTATTTCTGCTGAAACTAAAATGAGCGAGAAACAAATACAAGCCACGAAAGCATCTTCGGATGGCCCAAACCAAACGCTGACTGGGCGGAGACCAGTAAGATGCTGCAGGTCCTCGAACGATCATCCAAAAAAGCAGAGATGAGTTAGGAGATAAATGTGAATCCATGTCGTCAATTTGAAGTCACTGAAAATATCGACATTGGTCAAATTCTTCTTCCATCGCTTGCCAGCTGGCTAAATGTTAATGCCTCCTGTGTTTAGACTGAGGTACTGCGTGTGTACAGATGAACACAGGATTCAAAATCTATATACACCGTTTAAATGAACCAATCGTGTCACACGATTTGATTTAAAAATGTGGCGAGGTTGTCAGGCCTGCATTTATGTTTCAGCCAGATCAGCGCTGGTATTTCTTTCCACCCCAAATGGACAGCTGTCAGTCCCGGAGTAAATGAAGCAAGAAGGTCACAGAGGTGGACTGAGCACTAATGCATTCTGGGACACAGTGAAGCATCAGCTACTCAACATGAAGCCACCGCGACAGGAATACATCTGATTTCAACACCATTAATACGTCTAACTAGCAAAATAGTCGAGTTACTTATGTAACTATGCGCGTGTGTGTGTGTGTGTGTGTGCGTGTGTGTCCATTTCCACACTCACATCGCCTGCTCATCAAGCTCGTCCCCGATGCGTCCTGACATGTCTTTGAGGACTCTGATGCTGCCCGACACCAACTCCAGCTGCTCATCCTGTTCATGCATGATCAACTGGACGCACGCACACACGCACACACACACACACACACACACACACACACACACACACACACACACACACACACACACACACACACCTGGCTGTTAAATACAGAGGTATAAATACTGTACATGCTGTCAGAATAGGGCTCGTGGTTTTTGTAAATATGAATAATAATGGCCATTATAGTTTAGGGGGAATGAAAGAAGGCAAAAGTAGAGAAAAAGTATTCATGACTACTTTTTTAAGGCATTGCAATAGTAATAGTCACTGCTCTATGTGACTGCATGACAATAAAGCCTTTATTGAGTGACTAATGACTAATGAAACCACAGCCCAACGGAGGATGAGTAAAGAAACCTCTGACTGGAATTTCCCAGCTCAATCCACACAAATAAAATGCATATCAACAATATGACCATTTTCTATTTTTGTAACACGATGCCCTGAATGGATCCGCCCTGTCGTCTGTTATAACGCGATAATAACAAACGCCCCAACATTCTCAGGCTTCACAGCTTCCAGCATTGATATATTTATTATAAATATATGTATCTATTATAAATATATTTATAATAGTATCATTTCATATATTACTTTACATGACACAACATGTGCAACATTAAATAAATTACACACGACACACTTTAACGCAATAAAATTAGCAACAGGGTGCAATTTGTCTAGATTTTTTTCTCTTTCCACTCGTCTCTCTCGTACCTGCTGTTGCTCCTGCTCCTCTATGTATCGAGAGCTGGCGGACACCACATGCGCTTCCAGACCCGTCGATCTCTCCTGGCCCGTTGTCGTCAGCAGAGCCTGAACAAAATTTGATACGATCACTTTTTCCACAGAAAATTTCAGATGTTTTCAATTCCAATCTAGAAAATCTGAGACAAAATCAAACCTCAAACTGTGCACATGCCAGCTGAACAGCAGGCAGGAGGAGCTCGTGTCAAATACAGAATAAGACATGCACTGGAAAATACCGCGGTGGTGCGGTGGTCGGCGCTGTCGCCTCACAGGTTTGAATCCTATCTGTGCCATGTTTGTATGTTCTCCCTGTGCCGGTTTTCTCCGGGTTCCTCCCGCCTCCAAAAAGGTCAATTGATTACTATAAATTGTCCGTAGTGTGCGCGAGTGGTTGTTTATCTCAGAACCGGGGTAGGTTGTGGAACTTGACGTTCTCTAGCTGACGCTCATGCAGAAACGCTATTGTGAAACGGAGAGCATTCGCCACCCTGGAAAGCTGCACTGCAGTCACGTTGCCTCACTAAAGCTTTGTGGCTTTCTAGAGGGGTGGGTAAGTTTATGACCATGCATAAAGGGGCGATGGCCATTTAGCAAAAATTACCTTTTCATATTCACAACTATACAGAAAATCAGTTGCAAGTGATGTTTATTTTGAAACCCAACAAAAAAATAACATTAAAATAAAATTAGAGTTAATGTGCCAAAACGGGCGGTGCATTCTTTTTTATCTATTGAGCACAAAAAAGACCTCAAATTCCAGTAATCTGTACATCAGAACTGACCCCCCCCCCCCCCCCCCCATTCGCTACATTTTAGCCAATCAAATATATTGTACTATTATTAGTTGAACATCCACCAACCTGTCTGTCCATCTTCTCTGCCTGAGCCAGCGCAGGAGGACTCGACAACTGATCCTTCATCTCCTGCACACACAGAGAAGAGATCCATTCATAAACCTCACGCCACAACTTTTACAGTCACAATAAAACTGAGTTTTATTTTATTTTTTTAAAGGTCAGCCTCATTATTGAGATGTTCTCAAACGTTCTTTCTTTCAATAGAGACACTTTGTCCTGACAAGGTGACTCGATCTTTCTCTGCGTAGAGACGACTTCACTTGCAAAACGTGTGAGTTGAAGACCAATTGGTATTGATCCACCTGATTATATATTAGATTATAGCAATGGGAAATGCTGACTGGCTGAAAATTCCCTGCACTGAGCGAATGAACCAGTCCTCACGACGCGCGTCTGGACATGAGATCAATGGCAACACATGGAATGGATGGAATACAAATATCACATTTACCTGGACAGATTTCCGGGTTCGTTCCACAAAGTCTCTCCGCTCCTGAAGCTCACTGTCAGCCAGTTTGAACTTCCCTGGGTTTGACTCCACAATATCTGGGACAGTTAAAGACACAAGAACTTCTCTAATCACCCTCCATATGCTTGAAGCACTGATTAACAATCCATAAGGTTTAAAGAGAAAATCAGGTTTTGAAAAAGATAACATTTATAAAAATGAAAAGCAGTTCACCAGAAAGCGTCTGACAGTATTCATGGACACCATTATCTTGTTTGTTAAATCAACAAGGACTCTGATGTTTAATCTTCATTTAACGCTATTCCATTTAAAACTAGGACAGCACTCAGAGAGCGCAGACCTCCGCCGAGCAGCTCATTCCCCTCCTAATTGGATTCACGCTGTTTACATGGTGATCTGGATCATCATCAAAAGGTTCTAAATGGTTGTTGGTATCTTTATACACTAACCATGAAAAGTAAAAGTGTATTTTTAACAGATTTTTGGATCCGTAAATGGAGTTTTCAATGTCAAAATGTGATATTTGTTACTGAATCTATTCTGGATCGGATGCAGATTAAATTCGGCGGTGAGATAGAGACCCCCCCCCCAACCCTACATGACTGTGTCAAATTCCATAAACATCGGTCAATAATCAACCGAGATGTTGAGGAACACATTCCATTTAATGCAAAGTTAACCAAAGTTTCAAAGTGATTAGCATTGCATAGCATTAGCATTGTTGTTTTTGGAGTAACTATTGAGTGAGAAAGGGTTTTCCCTTCGTGGAACTGAACTGTATACAAATACACACCGTTACATAATAACTCCAAATGAGTAACTATTTCTCTTAGTCGGCTTAATTAAGATTAGCCATTAATTGGTGAGCACCATCCTCAACAATTGAAAGGGTCTTATTCTGCAGTATGATCTTGCCAGTACAAATACCTGGACTTTGCAGGATAGTAAAACTCTAGGAACAGATGATAGAGCTTGAAATGTGTTGTGATGATGAAGGAAGGACATTTTTTTTTCTATTTAAAGGATACTGATGGTCTCACTGAGATCCTCCAGGTCCCAGTCTATCGCCCTCAGACAGTTCCTCAGTTCATTGGTACTCCAGTCCAGCTCATCGCGGCTTACCTGAGCTCACACAAAGCAACAAGCTTTAACAGATGACAGAAAAACGAAGCGGCTGACATGTAGGACTTGAGCTAAGATTAAAGAGCTGTTTAAGGAATGAATGAAGGCAGCGTCTGCTGTATTACGCAACTCGTATGAGAACGGCAATACGCTCATTCCTTCATTCAGTCACTTGGGAAGAGTAGCCAAAAGATCCTAATATCAGGTTAGTGCGATCGAATCAGTTGAGGAGACGTCACAGAGATTTATTGCGATAATACATTTTCCTTCATTTGCAGAAGCATTTGCATTAGTTTGAAATACATGCACACTTTTTTGAGACCAGAAAACAAACACTTTTTTTTATGAATTCACCAAGTATAATCAGCTCTGACCTATTTGTAAGCCAAAAGAAATCAAAGGCAAGGAGACATTGCACAAAAATAAATGGTTTTCACCGCTCTGACAATGCCTACATCACAAAAGGAAAAATAAACAAACACAAACTTAAGAAATGCCTTTGTCAATTTGAAACAGTCATGCATTCTATGCATGCATTACTGTGACGAGCTTGCTGTCCACCTCAGACCTCACTTTAAGGCCTACTCTCTGTTTAAGGGCACACTCATCCAGTGATGATGAGTGTGTAATCCATGTATTCAGTGGCTTCCATTCATTTAAAAAAAAAAAGAAAAAGCTGTTTTAACTCATTGAGTGCCAGCCATTTTCAACTCAGCTATACTGTGGTGCTGATTGCCCCAGTTTTTGCACATTTTCCCCAATATTTTTACTATGACTATGCGAACGCCGAACCTACCAGATGACAGATTAAAGTCTCTTCTTTCATCAGAACAAAATGTGTGTTCCTACCATTTTCCATTCTGGAGTTATCGGCCGTTGAAGAGAGGCAGATTTCAATGTCAGTGTTGGCAGTGAATGTTTGGGTTTCAAAAAACCTCTTTAGACGTAAACGGCACTCAAAGAGTTAAAAGGAAATGTCATATACCAAATGTCTGATAGTTGACTGGCACTTTATTATGACTCTTTGCTAATACCATTAGTAGAAATTAAATTAGCCTCCACTGACTGCTTATCTAAAAGCATTTTAGACACCAGTAAAAATACAAACTCTATTTATATATCCTTATTAAGCTGTAATACGTCATTGAAGTCCCGAGCCAATCGTTCGTCATCGTGACCAGCCAATCAGAGGCTCGCAGCAGCGGAAGTCGACGCATGGCGGACCGGACTCACCTGTGTCCCGTCCTGCAACAGTTCCTCCCATCGATCGGACAGGCCCCGTGCGCGGGAGAGGGCCTTCTGCACCTCCCTTTGACACACACGCAGAAAGAGAGGGGACATTAACAGCGCGAAAAGTGTCCCGGCGCAGCCCACGTCCACACGAAACAACAACAACAACAACAACACCCCGTGGGAGTGGAAACCCACGACTCGTTAGCGTGTCCGAACGCAGATGCTAGTTGGCTACTTCTAATCGTTTAGAAACTTTAGAGCGGTAACTGTGTTCGTAGCGAAGTACGCGCTCGTTGTCAGCTCAGCGAAAGATGTTTCTAGTTCGTTTGAATCAGCGCTGGACTCGAAATATTCATGAATTTGTTACCCTTTTACGACGAAAAACGGGTCTTCTATCGACATGCTTCCTTCCGCCTCACTCCCAGCGCATGCGCAGTTTGCGCCCTTTCGCCAACACTATTCTTCCGGAGGAAGCGTCGCATTTTTATTTATGTTTTAGTGCAATATAATATATAAGATAAAAACATGACATTTGCCAGAGGGATGGAGAAACACGACAACAACACGTTAAACTGTACTTGTACTGTAATACATACTATTGTTTGACTCACTGTACTTGTACTGCTCTAATATTCTATCTAATAAATATATTCATCATCATCACCATTAAGCCATTTATTTAAAACAGATTGTAGCATTGCAGTCAATGGAGTTTCAAAATTTGTTCCTCAATATCTCTGATTTCCTGTAATTAGAACTTCTTCTCAATTTATTATTTTTTTTAATTGAAGTGAATCTAACAGGTCAATAAACCTGTTGGACAGAATTGAGCTCTAACTAAAAATCAATTTGTAAAAAATCCACCGAGAATAGATCAATAGGTCAATCTGTTGTGGTAAAAGAAGAGAGCTGTATGCTCAGGGAAACCTCCAGGACTGTTTACATGTTGTCCTTCCTTCCTGTCACACACATTCACCATTTGTATTTGTTTCTGTTTCTACCCTACCCTGTCTTCATCCTGTTCCTCCTCTTCTATTCTCCTACATAATAAACATAATACACACACACACACACACACAAACACACTCTGGTCATATAAACAGGGCGTACATTTTACACATGATGTCATCACAACTAGTATAACCTGTTTAATGTGACTCCTGGAGACAAAAACCTGCCCCTGGAATCTGGATCACGTTGCTATCATGACTAGTTTGATAGATGGAAAACTGTATTTCTCTAATGGTTGTTTTCTTCACGATCTCTTGTCAATAACTTTTGAAGATACATTTTATGCCTATCTGAATGAACATGGTTTTAGCTGATCTGATCTCAGTTCAGCCTGCATCATGAATAGTGATTACAAAGTTTTTAAACAATATTTAAATGAGGGGACCTTAGATCTTATGTGGATATCATCAATCACTTTCAACAAAAGAAGTTAAAAGCAAAAAATGTACAATTGCCTCAACCCAGAAAATAAAATAATCATTTAAAAATAAATACAGATGGGTGGGGCTTGGGATGTGATGGGCGGGCGGGGGGTCGTGGGGGGTGTGGGGTTGGGTGCCGGTCGGGCGTCGGGCCGGCCTGCTCTGGCCTTGGTTCGTCGGCTGAGTCGGCGATTGCCACTCTGGAACCCAGTGCTGGTTCTTCTGCGGGTCGTTCTCTGGGTGCTGTTGAGGCTTTGGGTGTTCTGGGCGGTCCGTGCTGCACTTATTGGGCCCGAGGTGACAGCTCTTTCCTTAAGTGGAGGTTTCATGCATGCCAGGTCCACCACACCAGCACCTATTGAAAGTCAATACGAGAGTTAACTCCTCCCCCCCTGGTCACTGAGTCAGTGGAGGTTGCTGGGTTAGTGTCTGTGGCCTTCACTCTGCTCTGCCTCTTCTTCCTCAGATCTCCTGAGACCTTGTCGATCCAGACTCCTCCTCTCGAGACTCTTGCGAATCTGGTGTTTAGGTTTAACGCTTGGAATTATGGTTGGATGAAAGGGGGTGAAACACGGAGCAGAATAAATCCACAGCACTTTCTCCTCAGAACAGTGTCTATTCCTCACTGTCCGTCTGTCCGTCTGTCCGTCTTGTTGATTCTATGCTTCACCGCACAACCCTCGATGGCGGAACGTGGGAAATAAATAAAACAAAACATGAAACAAACAACACAGAGTTGATTTTTGCTGTGATTACTCACTTACCTACACATAAACAAGTTTTAAAAATCCTGCAAAAGAAACCAATTGCCTTGTTAAAGAAGGTTTCACACAGACTTAATATATCCTGAAATGATGGCAACCATTTCCACGTTTTCTTCCACTAGAAGGTCATATATTTGTTGATTTCCCAGTCCTACCAACCAGTAATGTTTGTACTAGAAGAACATGAAGCAGAGCTTTAAAAGAGGCAACTCCTCCCGCTGGCCACACACACACACACACACACACACACACACACAGACTTACACACACTTACAGTCAGGCACACTCCACCTCCTATTTGGCCTCAGACATTGCACTAACACATAACACTCTGTCACCATAGAAACCATTCTGGTACAGAACAGAAGTGAGGTCATGCTCAGTATGTTTCTCTGCTAGGAGAGCTGCTCATCTAATGTGCAAACAGGGTCATGATTTAGTCTCTTAAAGACATAAAGTTGGTAGCCTCACAGATCACACACACACACACATATAAAATATTATAGGGCGGCACGGTGGCATAATGGTTAGTGCTGTTGCAAGCAAGAAGGGACTGGGTTCGAATCCTCTCTGTGCTGTGTTTGTATTTTCTTCCCATGTCCGTGTGGGTTTTTTCAGGTCAATTGATTACTCTAAACTGTCCGTAGTGTGTAAACGTATACGTGAGCAATTGTCTCTCTCTGTGTGGCCCCGCGATGCGCTGGCGACGCGTTCAGGGTGTACCCTGCCTGTCCCCCGTAGCAAGCTGGGATAGGCTCCAAAACACTCTTGTGACCCGCAAAGAAGAAAACAGGGGAATAAAATGGATGGATGGATGGATATTATTGATACATGTGATGTGTGTGTGTGTGTCACTAACTGTTAAGTGTTTGGAACCAGCCGTTCAGAAGCCTGCTGGATGAGAAGTGAAATGTCTTCAAGTCCATTTCACTTTCACTGAACACCGAGGTGACCTGGACCCACAGACATGGTCCTGGGTTTAAATCCCCCTGACAACCTGGGACTTCTCTGTGTAGAGTTAACATGTTCTCCCTCCATCTGCATCCTTCGGGTCCTCCCACCACCAAAAACCAGCAGTATATATAAATATATATGATATTTTATTGTGTCAGCTTGAAACCTGTTCCGGCCCCCACCGCATTCTCCTCGTGTTGTCCTCTGTATGTGGATTCTTACGCAACAAGAGGGGGGCGTGTCCCGCCTCGACCCGCCAATCAGAGGAGAGCCAGCTGGAGCCTATCGTCATAAGGGCGTGGCAGACGAGTGACAGCTGACTCCACGTCTATCAGCTTGTCCTTGGTGTGCATTGATCTGTGATATTGTGACATTCCGTCTTGGTAAGAGGCAGAATTTAGGATTATAGATTAAAATCCTCATGACGTCATCCACTCATGTTGTTACTGTGTGTTTTAGATACATTAGGTTTAGGGGTGCTGCTGCCCCACCATGCATTTGCCCTTTATCTTTCTGCATAAGTGATTTTGTTGGGATCCCCGCCCTGGAGTGTGATTTCTGTAGTTTTATTAATTTCTTTGATTTGAGCAGCACTAATGGCCCATGTCTCCTTTGACCAAAGTCAAACAAGACAAGAACGTGCATGAGTAAAATCCAAACAATGCATGAATCAATAAATGACTCGTATCGCTTGCACCTTATTTTGTTGACCACTAGATGTCCTGCTCGAGCACTGTGTCGTTGAAGCCTCGAGGAATGAACCATTTCATTTTTTTTAATAAAGTGTCGAAGCTTCAAAAAAGCCTCAATCGACCATCACTAGTTGTCGCTGTTTAGTAATTTAGACGGTCACGTCTCCTTATAAGGTGCTGAGATTACGTCATCACCACTGTGCCCAAGTACACGGCGGGAGGAGGGGCGCGTATGCGTCACGGCTTTTCCATTGAGCGCTTCTCCACAGGGCTGTTCTACCGGATGGACCATATATGGAAGTGGCGCGTATGTGTCTGGGTGAGTGCGTGTGTGTGTGTGTGTGTGTGTGTGAGAGAGAGAGAGAGAGAGAGAGAGAGAGAGAGAGATAGAGAGAGAGAGAGAGATTTCAGACACGCTTCTTCCGCCCACGTCTCTTTGAACTGCTGCTGGTTTTCACTAGAATGTAAACACTAACTTCATTGCATCATCTCATTCTTTCTTTTTCTCTTTATAAACGCTCAAACAAAACTACAAAGCGACTGTCGAAAACTTCCTCTTTATGTGATTTTTGTTATTATATGTATGTCGTAATTTGCTTTCCTGTGGAACGGCCACTGATCTCCTGGAATAAAACATGCATGCTCGATTGTTTATTTCTTTTATGATATTATTATATAAGACATTTACAGTTTTGTCAATGGGTTCTTGAACAAGAATAAAAACCCGCATATTTGTAAGATGAGAAATAGTTATAGCAAGTTATAAATAATATTGCATTAATTTTCACATTAGCTCTAATGCGAGGAGAAATAACTTGCAACAGAAGCAAAAGCATAATTGATGAAAGGGGAGAGAAAAGGGCCGCAGACGTAACAGATGGTGCGTGTTCGTGCGCGCGCGTTCGGGGTTTGTTTGCGTCTCCCACAGCAGGTGTGGGCGGGGCCTGCTTGTCACTGACTGCATGTCGTTACGTCAAAGAGGAAATAAAACGCCGCCCTCCTCCTCCCCGACGCGCATTTCTCGGAGTCGAACAGCTGTGCGCGTCCAAGCCGGAGAGAAACTAGAAGCTACAAGTCTGGTTAGATAAAAAAAGAAAAAGAAAGAAACGCGACGACTTTTGGAGCCTTTGGTGAAAGTGCCAAACCAGCCGCGCCACAAGCCGCCATGGAGGTGAACGCCGAAGCCAGACGCATCCTGGCGGTGTCGATAAGTAAACTCTACGCGTCCAGGACGCAGCGAGGCGGGCTGAGGCTCCACCGAAGCCTGCTGCTCTCCATGGTGATGCGCTCTGCCCGGGACATCTACCACGAGAGCAGCTGCGTAAAGCCGGCGTGCGATGAGCCGATGGACACCAGCTCCGGCCCGGAGGACAAAACCGCTCCGGGGCTCGTTCCACCGGCTCCCGGCTCGGGCGAGGAAAAGATCGACCATGAAGACAGTGACGGCGACGCCGCAGAGGACAAAGAAAACTTCAGCCCGACGAGGCAGTCCAGGAAGCGCAGAGGAAAGGCGTCGGTGGCGCCCGACTTCCTCCCCAGCAAGAGGGCGAGGCTGGAGCCCGGAGAGGAGAGGCATGCGCCCCCGCTGGGCAGCTGCCGCGCCGGGGAGTCTCTGGCCGCTCTGTCTCCAAATCGGGTTATAGCCGCTTTCTGAACGAGGAGCGGGAGAAATGGCCTCCAACAGGACTTTGGAGCGGAATGATTCTAGCCTTTAAGGTCGGCTTCCCTCGGCGCGCCAGGAGCTGGCCGACATCCGGTGGTCAGGGGAGAGGAGCGGGGTTTACCGGGACCAGGGCGCGCGCTCTCCGGTCGAACCGGAGCGTGTAAGATGTGCGCGTAAAGCCCCGGCTGGGCAGGTTGAGGAGGGAACGGGAGGGAGACGTTGCTTGAACTATTCTCTCTCTCTTGCGCGCTGATTCACGCTCAGAAAAATGAGTCCAAACAAGTGACTGCTGCTGACTCAAAGTGCGTGCGTGTGTGAATCAACAGAGAGCGACGTGAGTCAGTCTGGGAAGTGACGCGCACGCACACACATCTGCAGGGAGTTTCCTGTCTCTGAGCCGGGAACTCGGTAAGAGGAAGGGCAGCTGGCTCACTGCCACGCGCACACGCACGTTTACTCGCACGCAATCGCTGCTGTGGACTTTGACAGATCAATACTCCAGTCCAAGGCTTCAATGAAAAACAACAGACCGTCTGTGGCGTTGAAGCGCAGCCATTTAAACTTTCCATGAAAGGTTCGTGTATAACCTGTTATAAATGTTACCTCAACTCTTAAGCTGCTATTTTATTTGTATTATTTAATGGATGCTTTAAACATTTGTAATAAACGCATACAAATACTGGATTGTGTTGTGCTCTTGTGCATTTATTTATGTGACGTGTGTGTGTGTGTGTGTGTGTGTGTGTGTGTGTGTGTGTGTGTGTGTGTGCGCTTGTGTGTTCCTCAGCAACTCTAAACATCTGATTTACTAATTACTGGGCTGAGTTGAAGTCGAGTTGCTCCGTGTTAGGCCACAGTTCAAAGGGTCAATCCTTCCAAGAGGGAGGAAGTTGGTACAAGCCAGCACCATCCTGGCTCCAAGCCACTAATCCCCTGCTAACAGTAAAACACACACACACACACACGCACACCAAAACAACTTCCACTGTCTGGTAATTTCATGTGGATTATGACAGAATTCAGAATCACTTCCTTCTTCTCTCCCTCACATGACCCAGAGCCCCCCTGTTCATTCTGAACCGGGTCGCAGGTCGTGGGTCGTGTTGAAGCCCATCCCAGCGCCAATCCAACAAAATAGATTAGAAAAAAAACGAGCAGTGTACAGGTAATACATATTATAGGTAGTGCCTGAAGGCTTTGTCATTAGCATCAGCAGCAGCCTTTTGCTAAAGTAGAACAAAACTGCACCCTGAAACTCGAGCAGTAGAGCAAACAAACCGATCGTACCGGTTGCTCTGGTTTTTATTCCAGTCAGTGGCATCGTGCTTACTTCCTTTTATTAAAACAACAAAACAGCTGCGTCAAGAAGGAGGACGAGTCAAGAAAGAAGAGGGATAAATGAGATCTAGCTCGTCTGTTTTCATCAGACAGATGCTTCAAAGCCACCCAGAACAATGTCTGTATTCAGCGCATGTGAGCATGAAGAACAAAAGGAGGAGGACATATTTGTTTTGTTGGCTGATGTCTTTTGAAGTCCCTTAATCAATCAAACCTCTGTTGATCAAGAGAATTCACCCAACTTTCCATTGGCAGTGGGGCGAGTAGATAATCAATATTTAGTTTTAGTTCAGCTGTTTGCTTGTTTTTGTGTTGTCCTTTTCATATCAAGCCGAGTCATTATTGGTCGACGTTGCAGCTCAATTGATCAGCGGAGAGTCCGTCCATCTGTCCGAAAGCTGTCCCTCAGTCACTGAAAGGTGCGTCACGCCCTGGGGTCGAAAAACGGGCTTAAACCAAGCCGTGCTGCAAACACGACTAATTCGGTCTCTCAAATCTCACACAACGAATGCTATTTGTAGCTCAAGGAATGTGTTTTGTTGTTATTTTTCTTTTATTCACATTGATCAAGGCGCTCTTGTGCTGGGACTGTCATGTTAAATCAAGTGCTGATGGATTTCAAAGAAACCGAGGGTGTGTTTATGTTCCTGTTCTTTCACACAGATCCGCAACCGAACAAAGAAAAAAACAGAAGAATAAAAAAATGTGTGTGCGTGCGCGTGTTAGTGTGAGTGTGTGTGTGTGTGTCTGCGCACGGGCAGCAGCAACAGAGTAGGCGGAGACAGGAAATGAGGCGTTGATGCCGGCGGGAAACAGAATGTGTGGGAGGAATCTATTTTAAGACTCAGGAGAACAGAGTACATCTGAGCTTGTGTGATGACTGTCTGTTTGTGTGTGTGTGTGTGTGCGCGTGTGTGTGTGTGTGTTCATGATGTAGCAGGCTAATGCTGGATACGATGCCTTTAGTGCTCTTAAATGTCCTTTTATGCTCACAGATAATTAAATCTTTCCAAAAAAAAAAATCAAATTAGGACATAATCCTCTTTTGCTTTGAACCCTGTCTTATGTAGCAGTGTGTCGAGTGTGTGGGTGTTTGCATGTGGGGAGGTGGGTGAGGAGGAGGAAGGAAGGAAGACTGATGTGAGGTCGAAGAAGAGAAAAGGAAGGCTATAAATAAAATGTGACTTCATAAGGGTGGCGTGTAGGACACAGTAAATGGCTGTGTGTGTCGGCGTGTGTGCGTTACCCATGCGTTTCAGTGACGTAGTACCAGACGTAGATGGAAGTGAGGGAGGGGGAGCCAGTCAGAGAGGGGGCGTTTGCTTTCATCGTGTTTTGCATTCTGTAGTAGAAACAGATGCAGCCCGATCTGTATTCTGCTGGACAGTTTTTTTTTGTCTCTCTGCAGTAATAAATGAACATAGAGCAGAATTGAAAGTGAAACATCGCTACAAAGCTGTGGTGATTCAAGTTTCTGATGATAAATTAGTCTAATTGTCAAAATGATCCTTAGGAAATGACTCTATATAATCTGATTTGTTGTTTCCTCGGCCAGGGAGGTCATGTTGTTAGAATAGAATAGAATAGAATAGAAAGCCTTTATTGTCATGGCATAGTAGCTACACAATGAGATTAGGAGTGTTGTTGGCCGGTTGTCTGGGTTTTTTTTAAAGAAAGATTACTGAAAAACCGCTGGATGAATCTTGATGAAAACCAAAAAATTCTGAAGATGGATATTGGTCTGGGATACCATTAAATATTGAGAGTGATCCAGATACCCATCTGGATAAAAAAAAAATCTTATAAAATATGCATTCAATTCAGTCACCAAAATCACAGATTGAAAAATGTGTGTCCGGCTCCTTGACCGTTTCCTCTGTTCTGGTGGGGATGCTTTGGGACTGGTGGCTCAGGGTTGCGGTGTACTGGTGCTGGAGATGCCGGGGACAGTGGAATTGTCTCCCGAGACATCACCGTCCCCTTCAGTAGGCCGATTGTCCTCTCAAAAACTGAACGTGTGTGAGAATGAAGGCCTCCATGGAATTGCAAATATGTGGGTGTGCTAATTGCTGATCAGTGTTAACTGTTCGTGTGTCGCCGATGCAGACAATCACTTGGTCTAAGGACTCAATGTTTCAGCATTTTTTTTTTATTGTAACAGTTTCCCAGCATCACCTCTAAGTGATTCCTTCAAGTCGCGTCTGAAAGCCAGAATTCAGACAGGAGGAGGATTCGAATGCATTTGCTCTGGTTTATTCGGGTTCTTTAGGAAGATTTCTGTTTTTACAAAATACACTGGTAGAAACATCAGCGATAGATAGAGCAGGAAACCGAGAGGAAGAGATGGTCAAAGAAAAAGAGGAAGAAGGGATCTCATAGCCATGAATAAACGGGAATAACGTCACCAGATTCATTTTCAGGCAGCTCTTTACTCTCAATGTTTTTTTTTTACATTTCTTCTCCCCTTTTTTTTAAAACATGTTTTCTTTTTTTGTAGCGCTAATTAATTGTTATCTACCGTACTCTTCTTCCCCCTCAGTTTCCCCCAAGAAATAACTGGCAAATATAATGAACACACATTGTTTGATTTCATCACCAAAGTCATTCCCCCCTTAGGATGATTTATCTTTTTTAAACTTTTTTAATTAATTTTTTTAAATTGAAGAAAACAAAGAGACACATCTACCTATATATATTTTTTACATATATATATTTTATCATTCTATTTATTTTTTAAATTCCTGAAGTTGACTTGTTACCCCACATAGTAGCATGCACATTGCACATGCAGATCTGTAATTAAGCACTTATCTTTTATCTTAACTTGCCATTTATATTTAGATTTCTCTTTTGTTCCCCACTTTGCTGAATGAATAATGTATGTTTTTCTGCTGTGGCACTGGTTTTGGTTTCTCCTGGATGGTTTGCATGGTGATCAGATGGATGGTCAGCAGTTACTTCAGACAGTTTCTCCATTCCACAGGTATCTTCCCTGAAATGGCAATTAACCCTTTGTAGCTCATCTTTACTGCTGAATGGGTGCCTAAATACGTGAGAATGGTATCGCGTAATTATACTATGATGTCACATGAAGTTAAATGTCGATGTTATAAGGTTTTAAGTTGTACCTGATGTGACTTCCAGAGAAGCAGAGCCAACTCTGTCACTTTATTTTGGCCTGAGTTTGCAGGAATCATATTTCGTTCAACACTTTACGAACTGTGTCATAAAGGAATTAAATATTGACTGGCCTATGATCAATTCATAATTAATAATAATAATAATCAATCAATACAACTTAGATAAGCCAGCACCTTTTCTAATCAAGATTTGGTACTAAATGATTTGGTGGTCAGAGAGTAATGTCTGTTCTACAGAGGGACACCCTCTCTTTTCTCCTTTGACATCTGCAGATGCTTTTTTGGAGATTGACCTCCAGTGTCTGGGATGCTATTGTTGAAGCATGAGGAAAGATCTTCTGGAAGCAACTTGCTCCAATAGGGTTTATGGTTATGGAAGTAAATGGCGAGGAGAATGGGGGCAGGGGTGGTGGTGGGAATTGAGTGAGAGACTTTAGGGTTTCAGAGACAATTCATAAAGAGACTAGCAGGAATCCGTTTACTGCAATTCGGCACAAAGAGACACTGAGACCGGCAATGATCAGGAATTTAAGTTTGATAATGTGCACAGAATGGTTAAATCATGCTTTGACTTCAAGGACTATGTTATTTTTGCAACAGTGGTACTGGAAAAAGCCCTTTCCTATAACCAGAGTTTGGCTTGTCTGGTCTCAACTACTTTAGAAACCCAAATTGGACACACGGTGGACTCTGATTAAGAGAACCTGCTAGTAAGAACTCAGTTATTAATATTATAAAAGACATCCTGGTATCTGGACCTTCAAACTGATGGACTTATCAATGGGGGGGTTTAGTTGTCAGGCTAGCAGTCGCATTTCACACAACAGAGATGCACACAAACCAATAAGCTTCAATACACCAAACATTATAACCCTATAAATTTAGAGCCAATGAATCAAACCTCAATGATTTTTAGTGCTTCATTAAAAGCTGCCTCAATACTCCTCGTTTTCCCAAGACCAAAATGCAGACAGACACTAGGGACTACCGGTAGGTTGAAAATATCAAGCTGCTTAAGAAGGGAATACTTGCAGAACAAAACAGACCAAAATGGAGCATTAACAATGTCTCCCATGGGAACAAACGGGATGCTTGGTTAACTTAGACTGAAGCAATTGCCCCAGTGGGGGATTTTTAGAGAGCATGCCAGGGTTCCACAAGCACAAGAACCATGATGTGTAACACAGCAGTGTCAGTGACCTGCCATGACATTTTAATCACGCTTCACCTCTTGCATGGCTATTGATTTCATTCTCCTGGACCTCCTGCCGTCGACCCAAAATAAAGACATTTTGGGTAAAATGTTCTTCTATTTTGTGTCAGCTGTTAAAAGCTACTAGCTTTTCAAATCCTTCAATTGTGGACTGGAAAGATAATAATTGCCTGCTTCAAATGACTTTGTACTGTTTACACAGAAGCGCGGATAAAGATGGGTACCGGTAAGTACCTTCTTGAAAAGGCCGCAAGGGCTTCAGCATGCTCCATGTGTTAACATTAACATTTCATTTGTCAATGCTTCTTTTAGCTATTAAATGTTTTACTTCTTGCCTCCAACTAGATGATCGAGACATCTCTGAAATATATTGCAGAAAAGTTACTTATTACATTTCTTTTTTTTAGATTGTGCACACTCTTCATCTGAAAATACTGCATTTTGAGAGTACAGACTAATCTTGGTGTCATATAGTTCAATGTGCAGACATCATCAGACGTACTCCTAATACTTGCTGGACTCCAAAGAGAACAGACCTTCAGTAGACCCGTACACACTGCACACAGACATCAGGCATAGCACCCCCGTACAGCCAAGCATGAACTCCTTGAGCCGATTCTGCAACCCCACCACCCTGTGTTTATGAATGGTATTACATGAGGAGAGAGGAAGATGAAGATGTGACAAGATACTGAGAAAAAGAAACACAACAAGACAACTAATAAACATCAGAGTGAGTTTTTTCAAAAAGTTTATGGATTATATACACAAGAATTACAGACCAAAAATGTACAGCAGACTGCATGGGAGAGAATGGGTGAGAGAAATCCAATGATCATCAACTGACATTCCCCCAGCATCACCTGCCCAGACTTGAGTCCATGATACTATAGTGATAAGTGGGTGAGGAGAGAGAGGGGGGGGGGGGGGGGGGAAGGCCATGAGGACATTAAAATATTTTGTGTCCTGTACAGTGTACACACACACACACACTCACCGTATTCTTGAACAAATGAAGGAATAGCGCATGTAAATGTGCACTGAGTTCGATGATAAATTCGCAACATGGACACAATGTCTGTGCAGAGTTTTGACCAGAGGTTTTCATAAGCTTACCATTACATCGAAACATTTGACATCATCATTTAAACTGATTTTTTTTAAATTTAACAATCTCTTTCTATACTGTTTGATTTTATTTACATTTACAGAGCAAGAAATGCTCTGTTATTGATCATATAGGGAAAATCATAGACAAAGATATATCCTATCTTATCCCATCGTATCTTATCCTATCCTATCTTATCTTATTTTACATGAACCCTATCATTATGGTATTTTTCTGAACAGCTGAAAATATAGCATATTAAATATTAAAAAATGAGCATTTCAAAATTACTACTAGAATACTCATTATATTCTATTACTCATTTGTGGGGAAAAAAATACCAGAAAAATCATTGGTAAAAATAATCTGTTTCCGCTCTAAACACATCACAACACCTGTACATACACTCCCCCCAACACACACAAACACATGCAACAAATATATCCTTGTCATAGCTGTCGCCCGGCCCCCTGAAAGTAGGATCAAATGTGGGTGGGTGGTGGTGACAACATGGCATCTAAGCATGACCTCCAACAGTGGTCCAGTGTCATTGTGAGATTGTGTGTAATCATAAACTAAAACCTCCCCCCCCCCCCCCACACACACACACACAGGCATGCACCCATCTAGTGCTGTACAAAGAGAAGACCACAGCGTACTTCAGCTACATAAGCAGGACTTTTTGGCAGCACTACTGTACATTAAAACACACCTTGTATTTGTTCAAAGACAGCCCTTATTCATGTTTCGTTAACTCGCTGAGTTTCAGTAGATGGTTTGATGTGTTAATTAGTTTCATTTCTTACAAGTACTTAGACTGAGGTCAAGAGGATGATGGGAGATTGGAATGAAGATGCAGAAAGCAGATGCAGAGATAAGTGATGATTGAGCAAAGTCTTTTCAACCCACACTCTCCAAACTCAATGTCCCATACAACATCACTGATGCATGGCTGACACTGTGGATCGATACCCCGTTACAATTCTGGACAAGCTGGTGTCGTGGAGCCCAAATGGAAGCGTGCTGTTCCTGTCCTTTTCTCAATGCACTTTATGACATTGTGATTAGCAGGCTGCTAATGTTGAAGTGAAGTGTCAAAAAATGATGGACATTAGTTCGAGGTGTGGGGTGGGGTCAACATTACTTCAACACATCAGGTAAATCCATACAATAACTCAGTCTGAGGCTTGCCTGGATTGGAGCAGACGCTTCCCTACATGGTCTAATTCTCTACCTATCTATCTATTTATATTTAGGGACCTGAGTAAGTAAGCAAGCAGCTTGGCACCTATAAACTGTTCACTACAATATCTGGAAGTGGACCAATGGCATAGCTGGATGGACACAAATGCCAAGCCAAGTACAGAGGTTAAGCCAGGAATCGTTGAAAATTCTCAGATTGGATCTCTATTGGGGTTTTTTTTTTGGCAACATTGAGAAAAATCTCAATTTTTGAATCAGATATTTCAATTAGTCAAGCCCTGGATATGATATGAATTTGCCCAGTGCAAATGTCTAGTGCTATGTCTTCACTGTGGTCCAGTCTGCAAATCACCATTCTTGCTGTTTCTGAGCCGGTGGGACTCAAAATTTAAGGCGTAGTGTGGTTGAGCTCAACTACTTCAGACTGTGGTGGTGGTGGTGGGGGGGGGGGGGGGGGGGGGTGACAAACAGGAGCATCAATTGGCGAGGACATTTGGGAAGTGACAAATGTGACTTGGATAGATGCGATACAGAAGGCACTGTGGCTCGAGGGGATTTTTCAGAAGCATCCTTACATGCTATAACCTCACTTGATGGGAGGTGAGGGCAGAGGAGGGGGGGTGTCTGGGTTTATAATTTCCGCCCAATGACAAAAACGATGCCGCCCCCCAATCCCTATCGTTACTATGCTATGCTCAGCTACTAGGTCTACAGGCTTTAGGAAGGGAGAAGAAGATGACAGGTGGAAAAACAGGTGGAGCAAGGGGACAGAAGACGGCCACAGAGTTGTGTGAAAGAAAGGGGCTCACTGTGGGTGTGGCGTTATGCGACACGTGCAAACAAAGTTTTGACTTTCACATTTTCTCAGATGCATGTATTCCTTCTTATTAATCTGTTTTGCAGTACCGCAGTGTTGGAGTTTGAGATAACATCGAGATAAGAATAAGAGGAGGTTGCTCTTGATGTTTACGTAGAGTCAAAACACATAGACTGGGCTTACCCGGTACCTGCAAAGAAAAGACAATAGTCTTTCTGGAGTAGCTAGGTCATGTTTCATGAAAAATAAAAACATTTTTAAATGTTTTACTTTGTTTGCAAAGAACAGAACAGAACAGAAAGAAAGAATAAACTTGTTGAGAACAAAGAGGTCGTTTGTAAGCGTGTTTTAAAAAGACTTTTCAACTTTGCTATGACTTTATATAATTAGATCGGCAATTTGGAGGTTGTTCTTGATTATCTGGACCTGAGCGACAGGGCTGGGGGAGAGGTCAAAATTGGCACACACACACACACACAAGAAAGATTATCGTACACACTGACAAATGGTCAGATATAGAATCTTAAGGCTTCATCCACATTTTGTGAAAAGGACGAGACTTTGTCAATAAATCTTGCAAAGATCCAGGTCTCATTCCAAGTCTACAAACAGGAAGTTGCCCAGAGGTGGTCCTGTCAAAGGGCAAGGCAGGGGATGAGTGATGATTACTGCCCCAGTTGGCTATAAAGGAAACAACAACACCTAATACTGGGAACAACACTGTCTCACCAACACTGTGCCGTCACTTCAACTAATATCACTACAGAACTGACAGCAGTAAAGGCAGACATTGTTTTTTCCCCACTGCAGATGGAAGAATTCAGTGATCTTAGAACTTTATCATCATTAAAACAGAGATCTCTGCAATGTAAAAAGCAGACACAGTCTTCCAGATTCCTAATACAGTCCAGCCCTGCCTCTGAGGAAGAAATCTTGATATTTGGGTTGACTTGGCAAGAGTGCAAACCCAATGAATCGTTACAAGTCAGGTAGTGAGTCTTCCCTGACCTCTACCTTCACAATTCTGAAGATAGTGTATCGTAAAAGCGGTGTTACCACACGCAACACTGCTAAAAAAAAAAAAAGAGTTCTCAAGTTGCCATTGCCCGGAAACAAGGCAGGAAGGCATCAGGAACCCAATTAATGCCACTGAATGGAGAGGGGTTCAAAACACAACACATGTAAACAAGATGCACATAGCATATTTAAACTCCAAATGACAAAAAGCAAAATCAGTCAGTGACCAATATTATCATTGTTGTTATTTTGCATTTGATATTGATATCATTGTTCATACAACTATCATCATTAACAGTGATCAATAAAGTATGGTAGAAGTCCTCTTCTATCGAGTCAGGAAACTATAATGTGAACCTGCAGTGTTTCCTGTCTTTCAATAGATCATAGAAATGTAGCTTTTGAAACACATAGGCAGAGACAAAAACAAATAGCCAAACTGACAAAGAGGTGTTTCAGTTAGTAAGCAAATTACATCTGAGATTAGAGAGAGAGAGAGAGAGTTTGACAGAAGATAACTTCTTTTGCAAACCATAAATTTACTATTAAGGGTTCCGTCTCTACCAGTTAAATGTCCTCTCGAGTACGTATTTAATCCATCATGCATCAAATTTTGTATTTCCAAAAATGATCAGTGGAGGCTGACCAAATGAAACAGAAGAACCAAGCTTAAATGTCACAAGAAGAACGAGAAGGAGAAGTAAATGAGAGACGAAATAGTCTTTCGCCCCCATCCTTAATTTCTTCTCCTCCATGCAATTAAGATGTGTGATGGCCTTTCCAGTTGGGGAATCCCTCGTCCTGCACTGGGGTTGAGTAAGGGAGGAGGCAGGGGCTTGACGAAGTGACTGAGCCTCCCTCTCAAGTTACCTGAGCTCACCACACTCCACTCAAACAGGAATTAAACCCACCGCGTGAATCATCGTTTTCCACCACTGCCACCATCTAGAAACAGTCAGTTATAAGTGAGTTTCAAACATTATGCAGCGATGATAAAACTCATCGAATATCAGCCAGCACTGTGATTGGCTGGTTTTTGCAGTATAGGCGGAGCTTCCTGGTTCGGTCCATTGGAAAGGAAAAAGGTTTAAGATGAAGTGGTTGTTCTCCCATTTTTTCTTTTGTCATGTTAAGTTTGATGTTCTTTCTGGAGGCATAGCTTGGCTTGTAAGGATTAGGGAGTCCTGGCTTTTTGTTTATAGATTTTTTTTTAAACATACAGTATTAAGGAGCAGAGTCAAAGCAATAAACTCATTTCCAGATTATTTTCAGACATTTACGTAAATGTGCAGACTGGCCAAAACACATCTCACTAGCAAATCCATCTGGTAGAAATGTTTGCAGGCCATTCTTCCCCAGCCTTTTGAACATGCTCTTGCCGCACTTTTCTGTGCCAAAGCTTCTTTCTTTCTCCTGACACCTGGCCATACTGTTAAAGCATAGCATTCTGTTGTACAGTTCATAGCCTGAGAGAGGCAGAGGTACACTGCGCCATGGCCTTGCCCTAATGGCTGTATGCAGGTTTTTAGATGTACCAAGCCCTGGACCGTGTTGACCTCACGGTGGATATGGCCCTGCAGGTCCTGGTTCTCTCCATTCTCTTTCTGCTCAGAGGGCTTTTTCTGAAGCATTAGCGTGCTACCTGCCACTCTTTAAGAGTCTGAGGGTAGAGGTGTTAAACGCTCCATACCAACAGTTTCATAACTTAGTAAAAATCTACATATCTGTGGCCAGAGTACCAAAGGCTGCAATTATTTTTCTCCCATCGGGTCCTTGTCCCTCACCCCCTGCTAGCACCAGTCATCCTCATCAGTCTCACTAAAAGGTTCGTGCAGGCCTTTGCGGGGCCCTCGGTTATGGGGAGGTTGATGGTGTGGATGAGGGGGCACCACAGGTGGCCCCAGTTGGTGTGGCGAAGGTGAGGATGATCGGTAGCCATTGGTCACCCTACGTGGGTGCGGGTGAGGGAGTGGCGGGGGACCATGTCGGGCAGTCCTGGGTGAGCGAGGGTGTGGATTTTCCCCATGTGGATGTGGGTTTCCATGGGAAAGACTTTGCTCATAGCCCGGAGGCTCATGCTGCCGCTCATACTCATAGTCATGCTCATAGAAGGGTCCGTCAATTTCCAGGCTGTCCCCAGGTGGAGGACCGCTCCAGCGGCCTTGATGAGGGGACCTAGGCGAGCCATGGAGGGGTGAACGTGGAGACTGATGTCTTGGGGAGCAAGGTGACCCTTGACGGGATGAGGAGCCCCCATGGTGTGGAGAAGCATGACGTGATGGGTGTTGCTGATGGTAACCCCTGTCGTGATATGGTGGGGAGAAGTGTCTGGGAGACGGTGAGCGTAGTCGGCCCAGCCCTGGGGGACCATAGCCTGACTTGCGGACAGCAGGGGAGTAGGTGACATGTGGACGGGGGAGGGCAGGAGTCTGCGGCAGCTGGCGACGGCCTCGGCGCGGTGTGCTGGTCCCCGAGGTAGAAGGGACTGGGCTGCCGCTCACTGAACTACTGCCCTAAAGCAAAAAGGAAACAACAAAAATCAAAGCGCAGCAAAACAACAACAAAGACCAGAATATAGGTGAGCATAGATAGACGGACAGATAGACATGCATGTAGACAAGCAGTGGAAATAATTTCCACTCGGGTCCTGCAGTCCCAAAATGCTGGCCTGCTGTTGGTTCCAAAAATTACCGAAAGCAGACTGGGGGGGGAGGCAGAGCTTTCAGTTATCAAGCTTCTTTATTCTGGAATCAGCTCCCTGATTCGGTTCGTGAGGAAAACACCATCTCTATGTTCAAGAGTAGACCAAATTCGTTCTTTTAAACAAAGCTTATAGTTAATCAATACAATAATCAATATGCTGGATGGTCATTGGATAAATGCTGGACTTTGTCCCGCCCATTCGCTGCCCACCTTAAGCCTTTTTGAATTGAATGAAAAAATAACCTCAGTGACTTTGGAACCCACCTGTCTATGACCTCTTCCATCAGGCCCCTCACTGGGTGAACGGGACCAATGGCGGTCATATTGGTGCCTGTGGGGGTAGTCTTGGTGATCAGGGCCATAGTGGTCCTTGCCTATGGAGCCATGGTGATGGTGGTGGTGGTGGTGATGGCGATGCCGACGGTCCTTGGTCCGGCCACGGTCCCGCTCGCGCTCCTTGAGTGGAAGGTCGCCCGACTGCGTGGTGGTACTTAGGTCTGTACCCAGGCCTAGCAAGGACATTCTAACTTACGCATTTGTAACAATAAAACATTTTTTGGTACCCCATCACCCCTACCAAGCCCAGGTAGCAGAGGTGAGTCTCAATTATAAGGGGGATTCAGGATTAACAAGCGTGTTGCATTCGTTTTACAGCTGACATTTAAAGGGCTATCTTCTTCCACAACTGCCTTTTCAAGGACTTCTTTGTGCAAAGACTCGACTCACATGAAATTTAAGGAATATGATAATGACTCTGTTCTCTTAGATTCACAAATTTCTCAACATCTTTTATCACCTTCAAATCCTTTGGCTTGAAGCATGAACATTTTCTTATGGTTTGCTTAGCCAATAAGTTATTTGAAATAAATTTCCCTGAACACCGTAATTTGAAAAAATACACATGTAATTATTCCAGACGAATGTCCGGTGGTTATCAAAGCTATGATATGCTGTACATGTTTTCTGAGTAACTCACCTGTGTCTGCATCGGTGTATCGGGTCAGGGAGCGTTGTGAGGCCCGGTGACTCCTGTCCCTGTGTCTTTGTCCTCCTCCATGTCTCTCCTCCTCGGACACCATCCTCTCCAGAGAGTAGTCATCTAACCTCACATTCCGACCTGGAAGCCCATGGACCAGGCTAGAGGTGGAGCGATGCATTGGACTGGTGTCAGTGATGGCCTTGAGAGGGAGAAGGACAGAGCAAGGAAGGAAATACAGAAAGGTAGAGGCACATGAGGGAACACATTAGCAGGAGAGGAAGTGATAGGGCAAGCAGAAAAGATTAAATGCACACTGCTGGGGAATAAGACAATACTGGCGAGTGAAAGCTGACTACATTTGCATGGAGTGAAATTACTGTCAAATTGTGCATTCATATGTGGTTTGTGTGTGTGTCTACCTAATTGTAACAACACCTAATTAGTGTTAAGGGTCCCATATTGTACCCTTTTTCCACAAGTTAATGCAGGTCCCAAACACTTACATGAAATATATGTGCCTGTCCTGCAGCAAACAGATGCTGCAGGACAGCGTCCGTCATTCCTGTCTCAAACCGCTCTGTCAGAAACGCTCTAAACCCGGAAGCAAAAGTACGTTCATAGCGAGAACGCGCGCATGCACGCTACCATGGTAGCGTTTTAAGCACACAATAAAAAAAATTCGCCAATCAGGGTGAGAGTGTCTCTACACACACACGCACACACATCGTGCCGTGTGTGTGTGCTTAGGCTGCTGCCCCCCGTGACCCAACCCGGATAAGAGGTGTGTGTACAGTCTATCATGACCTGGCTGACCCCACACACACACACCTCTTATCCAGGGTTGGGTCGCGGGGGCAGCAGCCTAAGCAGGGAAGCCCAGACTTCCCTCTCCCCGGCCGCTTATTCCAGCTCTTCTGCATTCCCAGGCCAATCGAGAGACATCGTCTTTACATGGAGTCATGAGTCTTCCCCTCCTCCTGGAGGGAGGTGCGCAGAGAGGAACCCTTTTTCAGCACTCCAACTAATTTTGCTTGCAACTCCAACTTTTGCAGGCTTATTTCCTGCATTGCTCAGAACCTGAGCGGCAGTGGATCATTGGTTGGGATGAGTTCAGGGTTTAGAATGAGAGAAGTAAATGAATGGTGACAGGATGGGAGGAAGGAAATACAAACGTGGAGACAGACAGGTTAATTTACAAAAGTCTCACTGCTTCTTTGCATCCTGTCAAAATATTTTTTAAGTGGCGAAATGTGTTTGTTCAGAGAATTACAGGCCTAAAAACAACAAATTGAAGTATGTAAAAGTCTAAAATGAATCTTGTTTAAATTGCACAATGTTCTAAAACTTGATTCTAATTTGTTTTTATTTTTACTTCTCTGTTTAAGATGCAAAGGAAGACCTTTAAAAAAAAAATTAATTCGACGATTCTGATTGAGGGAAAAAAAGAGAATGATAATGGGATGAAGGTGCTCACTTGGTTGTCTGCTGAGAGGCGGGGCATGGAGAGGGTCCGCCCATGCCCATCCATTGGATGAAAGTGCTTGTTGTCTGAGTACCCATCCCGCCCCATCTCCCTCATCTCTACTGTCTGTAAAACACAACGAGAAGGGGCGTGACCACTGTCTGCTGGGGGAGGGGGCACTGACAGGTCACTGACTAAGCAACAACATAAAAAATTAACTAAGGTGGAGGCTGCATGAAATAAATTATTTATCATTAAAGCAACTCATACTTCTTTACTCTCCCACCAAAATTCGACTTGAAAGACTACAGTTGTGCATTTACTGCATCAGTCTTTGTTGCGTTACAAATTACTATCAGGTCTCAGAAACATTTTGATTGGTGCATTGAGAAAGTCATTACATGAGCTGAATTCTAAATGATCAAAGCAGTCTCACCAAATGACAGATGTCTGCCATAAATGTGTTGAGTCCATCAGGACCCTAAACATAAAGCGTGCGTCTCTGACATGGATAGTCAATAGAGCAAGGAAATCTGAAGGAGGAAGAAGAGTGAAGGTGTCCCATAAAAAGTCAACTTTGACATAGAATAGACCACTGGGTCTTCTATGTTGATGTATATCTTCTGATCTTGAAAAATGAGGGATACAGAACTACGGAACTACAAGTAACAAAGTTCTTAATGACAACAGCTAGATCGTTAAGGAAGGCAAATAGTTAACATTTACTTTGAAAGTGGGGCTGGAAATTATCCCAAAAAGCTATTTCCAAAGAGTTCATAGCACAATTCCAAATCCATATAATCCCAAGTACATTAGTCGTGGATTAAAGACAGAAACGAAGGGCTGGGGAGAAGAATTGTCCCAAAAGACCAAGAAAAACCAGGAAGCAGTGAGGATGAAAATGGTAAATGGACTGAAAAATGGGTACATCACCTAGTCCACGTGTGTCAAACTCAAGGCCCGGGGGCCAAATACGGCCCTCCAAGTTATTTTTTGTGGCCCGCGAGAGCTGAGTGCAGACGTTTGTTTTTGTAAAATGCTGCATCTGTCACACATGTTCTTAACAGCCCACATTTGTTGGTTGGACTGCAGTTCTGCCCCTCTCAACTGTGACAAAAGAGTTTTGAACAAAGTTAATGCCATAACTTGTGTTGGATGATATTTTTCTTTCTTTATTATTTAATATTATTTACTTGAATAAGTTTGATTATTGATCGATGGAGTAGTGTGGTTTTCTCAACCTGATCAATTGAAAGGTTTTATGTTATAATAACAGCAGTGCAGTCCCTTGCTCAGGATCAGCACCGGACAGCTCCATAGGATATAGGATGTGGAGCTGTCCGGTGCTGATCCTGAAAGCAACGTCTTTTCCGCGGCATTGACTCTGGGAATGTTCTTTATCTTGCCCACTTCGGTTGGTTTTGCTTTGATTTTATATCGATTATCTTTGTTCCTGCGTGATGATTGAATTTGAATGGAACTTTTCCACATTATTAGATGTGTTAATTTATTCCCATCACAAACTTTGGTTCATACTTATGATTTTTCTCATTTACAGTATGGCTTTATCTCTAACAATTTTTAAGTTACAACTTTTTAAAAAAGTGATATCAAAACTGAGTATTTTATTGTAATTACTTACGGCTAAAGAATTAAATAAAAACCAAATAGTTATTTAACAGCATGTTAAGGAGTAGTTACATTTATTTTACATTAAATGACATTACATTTAGTTACACTTTTACTGTGTTATGGTTTACATTTGGCCTTTGGAGGGCAAACATAATGCTAATGTGGCCCTTGGCGAAAATGAGTTTGACACCCCTGCCCTAGTCCAAGCCAATGACTCCAGAAGAACATTTAGAATGGAAATCATGGAACAAGAACTATAAGAAGGGAGGTGTAAAAATAAATCATCATGTGGATGGAAAAAAAACAGGTCTGCATAAAGAAAAGAGGACAAATTGCCACAAAACTTGCAAGCAAAGGCTTTGGACAGAAGAAAACACATTAAATGTCAACGAGGATTCATAGAAATGGGAAGATCCATAACAATTCCTACTTGATATAACACTGTCAGGATATGTTTTACATTTTCCCTAATTATAGAAAATCCACTGAAAGAATTTCCACTAAACTTTGAAGGCGGAGGATGAGTGATGCGGACTAACAGATGGTTCCGCATTATAGGAGATTGTTTTTATCATCTTTCCAATATTTAACTTGACAGATTTTCATGAAACTTGATTGAAGAGTAAAGTGTGTGCTAAAAAAAAACAGAACCGTTGAATCTCGAAATGAAAGGTTGGAACCCCAGAGCAATTTGTTTGATGAAACAGTTCCACTTTATAAATGGGACTGCTTCAAGTATGTGACCCACTGAGTGCCCATCTAGTCTTCTAAATTTAAGACTAGGTGTGCTTTTGACTGAGAGCCCAACAATGTGGATTACTTTCACTTTCAGACAAACCATCTCTGTCAGCTTTTACGACTGTGTCATAAACGTGACGGTGATATGTGCAGCATGTGCAATGCGACAGCAGGAATATTTAAGTTGAGGATAACCAACATGGTTGCAGATGAATAGTGTGAGGGAAGAGAATATTTGTATGCGTTCGTTATACCTGCGGGTTGTGGTGGTTGTCGTGACGATCGTCAGGATAGGGTTGGTCGGGACTCCAGTTACTCGTTTTCTGGAACATTTCCTGGGCTTTGGCTGTAACCCACGACTGGCTCTCTGACATGCCGCCCTCTGGAGGTCTGACGCCCACAGATAGACCAAGGCGATTACAAATAAGGGAAGCATTATTAAACTGTTAATTTTTTTAGTTCACAAGCAAGATCCCGTGACTAATAAAGCAGCAAACAAAAAAATCAAAAAAAATCATTGATGCTCTTCAGGGTATCTTGAAATGTAGTTTGTGGAAAAACACAACACACACACACATACACAATTTCTGATGCATTGCATACAGGTTTCCCGCTCATGTCCAATCACTCACAGGCTGTCGAGGTTGTCATGCTGGGTGGTGGGGAGGCCATTCAGACCTTGGCCCCCCAGGCCCTCCGTGCCTCCTCCTTCGGAGGATGGTTCCATGCGCTGAAACATTAACGGCGTCCGGTTCTGTTTGAGATACATGACACGGCCTTCAGGCTGAAATCAAGTACACTCAGGAGGTGGACACAGGACATAAAGACACTCGCAGCATGCTCCCGTGTGAGGGTGCTATTGTAAAGCGCATGGCTGGTGTGTCAAGTTTGAGTTTACGCTGAGATCTGGCAATCTGAACCAAACCGAAAACACTTTTACAGGAACAGATTTGAGTGGAAGTTCAGGCAGGGAAACGGTTTTCCCAGATAAGGGAATAATGTACCTTCAAAAAAGACCTTTTGTATTTTGGACAAAGCAAAGCATATCTTGAAACAAATACACACCAGCAACAAGTTCAGTGTTAAGTACTTGTATTGACGTGCTAACTTACAGCACTTTATATGGACCAGATGTTTTATTTTATTTTCTAATTATTTGGAGAATTATCCTGGAATAGTCCTGGAACGAATTATACTCGTAAAGGTATTACTGTATAGTGCAGACAGAGAGATAGTAGTTACTTGTTAAAAGCCTTTTTAAATCCATATTTGGCAGTCCAGAGGTTGTGAGAATGGAATGGGGCCAGAGGAAGGAGGTAATAAAGAAAAAAAACAAAGGTTTTGGCTTGGGAATTTCTTTGGCTACCTGTTCCTCTTTCAGGGCCTGTAGTTTTTTCATCTTGCTCTGCCGGTAGTACTCCATGATCATCATTGCGGCGTAGATTTTGCCAACCGTCAAGTCTGTGGCTGCTGAAATAATGACAAGTTACCCTGCAAGATTAGATCCAAGTGGGATGGAACCCTGAGCTCAGTTATATTTCTAAAAAGTCTGGGTTTGCATCGACAGAGTTTAACAGAAACATTTACTATCAGAAAAATACTGAACTGAGATCGGATTTTCTAGTCATTTCACTGCATTCAAATTCATTGCTGCATGAATTGTGCTCTTTTCATAGTGGCATGGCAACAAGTTATCCAGCATTAATATATATATTATGAATGCCTGAAAAATGTGAAGAATTATTACATCACTGGAAAACAAGGCATGACATTGTATGTGTTTAAATTATGGTGGAAAAACATTTCAATAACGTAATGGTTATAATTGGTCATCATTTTATATGCATTTACTACATTATACTGTGATGGATTATTATTTGTATTTTTTTTGCAAAATGTTTTCTGTAGTGAAAAGACTTCTATAGATGATTTTCTATAGCAGGCACCCCGATAGCATGACTGAACGAACAGGTAGAGCGATCAGCTATGTACTGTACATGTGTGTGTGCTACTATGTCCACTCCTCACGTCTGGAGGGCTTACAGACACACTGGAAACAATAGCTCAGGTTTTGGCAGGGGCATATACACAATGGCCATATGCAAAAAATGTGTGCAGCACCCGGTGTTTGAGTAAACATGGATGCTGGTGTGTCTACATGTATGATATGGTGCATTCCTGTGTGGGGTGTTTTCAAAAATGAAGCATGAGCATCTTATGCAAATTAATACTCAGTCTACTCAAACAAATGTGAACTTCCTCTGTCTGTCTACCAAGTATCAAGAATACAGTTTAAAGATAAAGCTATCCTCTTGGTGGAGTCAGTGATTGGACACACACACATACCACGATGCTCTTTGGTCCTGTGACTCACCCTTGTGTGGTGTAACCAGGAGATCCAGTGTCTTCTGTGATAAGTTTGGCCAAATAGCCATCATTTCCTTTCTCAGCTCTGCATCCATCTGGTGCTTGTCTGCACCGCCTGAGTACACCCATAGTATCCACAAACAAATGAATATTTATTCAACAGTATCACACATGCATAGAACATTAATGGCAACAACCCACATATACAACCAAAGGCAAAGAAGGGTAAAAGGACAAATACACTCGCCCATATATACTGTATATAAGGGGCGAATGTATATATATATGGGCGAATGTATTTGATCATATATATAGTATTGTAAAAAACTACAGGATTCTCTCTGACGTAACAATTGGCTCATCAAGTTAGCAAACGAGGCAATGAAGCCTTAAAACTGCTTCAACGCAGAGACTGCATTCAAAGATCAGCCCTTGGAATAAAAACAAAACAAAAAAAACCTGAGAACTTGATGGACAGAAGCAATAATTGAGGGCCACAACTTCAACAAATGTGTGTGTTATGGTGAGTAGATACATTATGTCCATAACACATGATACATGAGCGCATAATACAGGGTTTAGTGGTCACATTTACGTTCCTCTTCCCCTGTCGTAATCGCTCCAGTCTTGTGTAATTTGTCAAAAAACAATTTCAACATTTCAAAGGTCAACTTTCAGCTATTTAGAAGTGAAAATTCATTTTTTGAATTGAATTACTGGGAAAGTGAGTCAGATCAACAGTAAATAGTTTACAGTACTTTGGCAATCATACCCTTGGCAATCTTTATATCCAGTGCAGTCCTGATCAGAGCCATAAGGGTGGAGTTAAAATGCACCGTGTTGTCATCAGCAACTGGCAGATCCATACGCAGCAGTCTCTGTTGAGAGCCAGTCAGGATAAAGCGTGAGAAAGATTTGTTTCCTTCTTAAAGTGCATTGTGCCTAATCCTTCAGGAAGGGAAAGGGGAGAGGGGTTTTTTTCTTTGGGGGGGGGGGGGGGCAAGGTTGAGAGAGCTCCATAGACAACCGCCAACTTGTGTTTGGTTCTTTCACGTTTAAATGTTCCCTGAATACTCAATGACGAGGTGTCACTATAATTCTCTCAGACAGGAATAGTATCAATGTAGCTGAACAAAGTCAAGTCAGTGGATTTCAGGTCTCGGCAATGAGATCTCGAAGAGATGTGGATTGTTGGGCATTCACGTGTTAAATCTACTGGACATTTCATTATAGCAAGCATTTGCTAATGCAAAACCATTTTGCTTGAAAAAAAGTGGAAGCAGTTCAGTGCCTGCGTCTCCTGCTTTTGCCAATGGCACTCTACAAGACTGCACAGATATCCAATGAAGGCCATTTGCTGCTAGGCAACTGTGAGAGCCGAGAACCACAAGGAAGAACAATCGGAGCCAGAATGGTCTCCGACCCAACCTGTGCCCATGTTCCCTAAATGTGTGAATGCAGTGGTGCATTTACACATCTATGTTGTTTCACACAGAAATATATGCATTACAATACGCATACAGCAATCCCCCCCCCCATTTCCTCTGCCAACGCCAAATCCTTCCCTCACCACTTACACAGAACTATTTGCATGGACTCCAATTAATGGTGCTTAATTGGAGTCCTTTGGAGACAAAATAGTTTGCCTGGAGCACAATAACAGTATCACTGAAGCAATTGCACAATTTTTCAGGAGACTGCTGTTGTTGTCGTATAGCATCTGTTATAGAGCTCCCCCTACCTGCAAGGAGGTTCCCTGTCTTTAAATTCTCTTCCAGGTAAAACCAATGGAGAAACCAGTAGATAGAACAAAACAAGCAGGGCCAGCAGTGGCTGCTTGCGGTTCCTATCGCAACCAGGTGGCATCCATCGGATATACCTACGAACATGAGCGTTGGGCTCTAGCGATTGCAAACACGGCAACGCAATGGCGGCGGGGTTGTGTACATGCTTGTGTTCCTGAGTGCGCGACTGTCAGGCATGCCTCGAGCCACATCGTTTGACATACAGCAGATGAACCTGCACGCAGTCACCCATAGCCATGCAACAGAGATTGCAAGGATTGCATGCATGCAACACCACCCAACAATACCCCGGAAAAGTCCCACACACACGGACACAAAGAGCATGCAACATGCTTTTACTTGTGCTTTATTCCTCCTGTCTAAACACCAACTATTCCCATCTACCTATCCCAGTACCCCACCCAACTTCCTTCAAATCCCAATTCCACAAGTTAGCCGTGCATCCGCGCAAAGAGAGTATCCTCAATTCAACTGGATTGATCCCAACAGATTGGCAGATTGATTTTGTGTCGTTTGTCTTTTGTCATGTTGTTTTTCTGTTTCGTACCTTTTTACATTTCAGATTTTGATCATGTCAAATTGGAAAGCAAATGTAGTATTTCATATCAAGTCAAGATCTCTCTCAATGCCAAACGGGTGCAGTGTCAGAAGGGGTTGCCAAAGATACGGAGGATATGAGTTGGGCCATTTCTTGGGAGAAGAAAATAATCATAGAGAGAGAGACAGAGAGAAATAAAAAGAGATGAGTGAAGTTGTTTCTGGTTTATAGTTCAGAGCAACCAGACTATGGTAGTAGTTAGGTCATGAGATGTTACAGATAAAAAGGGAAGGGTGAAAATGAGGAGGGAGAGAAGGCTGTGAAAACATCAAGAGTAAGAGGATGCAAGAGAATAAAGTGGAAAAGAGAGAGCAGTCTGAATGTGTGTGTGTGTAGAAAAAAAGAGACGAGAGTGGCTGAAAATTACAGAACAAGACAAGACGAGGACCAAAACGACACCGACATGTTTTTCTGAGAAGATTTCAGATAAATAAATAAAAACAGGATACATTCAAGTGTTCATTAAACAAGTTATCAAATACGTTGCCCAAGGCTGAAATGATCCTTGTCAAAATGGTTCGTGTCTAATCTTCCAATCTCTGTGCAAAAAAAGAAGAAAAAAAAACATGAGGAAGGGTCTTCTGATGCACATTTGTCTGTGAAACTGTTACTGAAAGGCTTTAATGGTATGGTATGTGTTGCAACTACTGCAAATACATGTTATATACACGACTATAGAAGGAATGAAGCTGTGACAGCCAACAAACAGGTGGATGTAGACGTACAAGGAAAGAAGAATGACAGAAAGAGAAGACAAGGCACTTCAGAGGAGCAACACCGGAGAAGACAGAATTGAAGAAAGAGAACATTTGTGGGAAAACACACAAGAAGAGAGCACGAGACGGAGATGAATGAGATTTGGTACATACATTTAATTAATCGGGACTACTTTTCAGAGCTTCTTCAAACATAATCAGCAGGATTCCATCTCAGGTTATTCCCGAGTCCACCTTCACCAAAACCTGTTGTACAGGCTGTTCCAAGCTCATATTTCAGTGTTGTTATACGGGATGGCTGTCATCTTATTTTCAAGTAAATACAGTTTTATGAAAACACACAGCCATTAAGATTCATGAGCAACTGAGTCCTGAGTGGACAGGATTCCCATGAGACCTAGAGTAACACTGTCAAAGGTCGGACTAGGAGATTACATGAAGCATGAATACTTAATTTGTTGTGAGGCACTATTGAGCCCATTGGGTAAATTGCACTGAATTTCACTACCATCACTGTCAAACTGGATTTTTAAAATCATAGCCAAGGACATCATTCATGTCCATTTAAAGATTGTGCCACTCATGTTCTACAGCCATGTCATTTTTAAAGTCTAATACAGGTCGACTTAAGGATTGTTGCAATTATGTGACCTCACATGAATCTGACAATATACTAGGAAAAGGTGATCTGAAGAATGGCTGAAGTACCCTTTTTCCAAGGAACGTTATTCAATAATGTTCAGTATGTTATTCAAGGATATATTTGAACTTGTCTAACCATTTCGCAAGAATTCTGATTTTGCTCACTGATATTATAATTTTTTTTTCTTCTAGAAAATCCCAGAGACAATGAGGAAAACACTGAAGAGGAGAGACAGAGAGACAGAGAGACAGCTGATGCTCAATTATAGCTTGACAAAAGTGGTCTGAGGCACAAAAACACCAAAAGAGAATGGACTGTTGTCCAGAATCAAACAAACAAACAAACAAAACCCATCAACACAAAACAAGTAGATGGGCCAGACCATTTCCAACTAATTGTATTATTCATTGCTATTATTTTATGTGGATAATGTGCATGTGTGTAGCAATGTAACGCGTGTGTGTGTGCACTGTAGGGCCGTGCGCAGGAATAAGAGATGCAGAGCACAGAAGATAGACGCCCTTGCCGGTCATTCTGTACCCGCATCGTAAGCAATTATTTGCACTGTGTAAATAAAACCCTACTTCATTCAATCTCCTCACAGATGTTATTAATTGGTTTCCAATTCATTTAGGTTTTTTTTTTGGCTTATGTCAACTCCCCCCCCCCCCCCCTCAACACACACAGTTAGGTCAAGCAGTTGGTTGTCCTATTGTTCCTGCTGTCATTTGCGGGATGCTATTTTTAAAATGCAGTGCAAGTAATCATACGTGTGTCATAATAATAGCAATGGGTTTAATAATGTAATTAATGTAATTGCATTATTCATGCATTTGTGTTTTGTTTGAAATCTAATTAATTCTAATGTTTTTCATGGCAATAAAAAAAAAAAAACAGAACTATTGTGTACAATAGTTCTGTTTTTTTTTTTATTTCCATGCTGATTCAAGATTAAATTTGATGGATAGCATGGGATGGGAAAATATGCAGACATCAGTCACAATAAAGCTGAAATTCTTTGTCAAATCTGTGCTCTGTCACTCGTTGAAAGACTGGACTACAGGTGTGTCTTTGTGCATGTGCAATGCGTCCGTGCGGGTTGCAGAAGGACGAGCAAAGACCCTGCCGATCCCTTACTCCTGCGGCCGGGCAAAACGAAAAGAAAGCAAAGGATTTACTTCCACTCCACTAACACTTCACTTCACTGCACGACAAAAGCCCATCCCTCCATCCCTACGGTCGGAGATAGAGAAGAGAGGACAGCGCTCACCACCACCACAACCACCACTACTGGACAATGAGGAGAACACCACTGGAAGTAGGGAGAGAGGGAGGGATAGAGGTTGGGGAAAAGAGGAAAGGAAGCAGATTTCCCACCCCAGCGATGGGGAGGGGTCGTAGGGGGGAAAAGTAGGTGAGAAAGGAATCATCGGAAAAGGGAAGGACAGAAGGAGGTGAAATGGTGGTTGAGGGGGATGGAGGAGTTAAGATGGGTGGCAAGTCTACCTTATAGGCGACCCGGGCGGGACACCTTTTCCCGAGGCCGAGTGGTGGACACATGTGTCTTAGCATCTGATACATATCTGTGTAACTGATCCGGCCGCTGGGCCAAACGCATGCATACGCGTAGGCACACACACACACACACACACACACACACACACACACACACAGAACAAACATAGATGGGGGACAAACAGAGGTATGTTTAGAGGAGAAGACATGAGGAGAAAGAAATCAAGAAAAGAAGAGGAAGGGAAACAAATGCACAGAGGTTACTAGTTCATTGCTGTGGATATGTGATTGCTGTGGTGAAAGAAAGAAAGAAAGAAAGTTAGGTGGTTTCTAGTCTGACATCCTTTAATAACGAGAGGAGTGGAAGGGGAGAAAGCATGGGAAAGGAGGGGAGGATTGGAGAGGGAGGTGTCATTCAGTTCAAGTAGTTGTTAGATAAAGTTCTACACAAGGTTAATAGGGCTGCTTTTTTCTTTCACCACTCACATAGAACTGGCAGTGGGGCTTCTAACAGGCAAAGAAAAGCACCCTTGCAGAGATCAGAGCTAGTCAGAATGAAAAGTCAGTGCAATGTGTCTGTTACCGAGGCTGTGTCCACCAGGAAGCTCTGCTTGCAGCTGTGCCTCCAGATGTTTGAAGCTATGTCAGGTCTTGGCCTCAAGAAAGCCAGTTCACCCTCATAAAGATTCGGTTGCTGATATGTCACCTAGCTTTGCTGGCATATCTGGGTTTATGTGAGGCATGAGAGAAGAATGGAATTCATTGCACTTAGCTTTGATCCATTGGTGTTAATAGATTCTTGGATTGCGACCCTTCATGAATTATCAGTGTTAGGGCTGACAGATTATCTGGACAGAAATCCCACTTAACACTTCAATAATGTGAAACGGATCAGTATGACCAACAAGCCCTAACTCAGACCAAAATGAGTCGCAACTATTGAGACTAACACCTTAAAGAGATCCCGACCGTTTTTAAACATCTGTAGACACGTGGTGTTAACAAGAGAAACCTGGTGGACAAAATACCATTTTATTTGTAGTCCCTGCCCCAAAGCACGGTCGCATTGTGCCTCTTTCCTTCTTCCACATACGCCACAGCCACAAAGAGAGTAGATTTGGCCACATCATTACGGTAATCCAGGTAATAGCAGATATAATCTGTTAAAATCTCGTGTACGAATTTGAACCCGTTTACATTTCACATAACTGACCGACATTTGCCAGGGTAGATTGAGGGAGCTAGAAGTAGGGCTGGGCAATTAATCAAGGATCAAAAATCTGCATCTAGAGTCTCTAACTAATGCAATCTCAATTTACTGAACTAATTCTATAAATACCTCGTTCCCTGATATTAGTTCCCAAAGAGTGTCGAGGATGGTAAGAGCTCAAACGCAGAGATAACAAGAAAATCTCAAACCAAAGGAACTTGCACCACAAAAAGGAGGCTAAGATGGCACCAAAAAAAAAGAAGTCAAATGTAAAGAGTGCAGAAGGTATCACCATCCTTATGTTCAGTCACTTGCTACGCAGTCAAGCTGCAGCGTAAGGAGAATGCATGACTCAGAATATAGAGGCAAGACACGTGCATCCATAACTGTCACTAATAGGAGCAATGAAAAATACCACATTCATGTAAAGGCAGAGAATTAACAGACGTCATTGCAAAGGATAAAGCTACTGCTTTATTTTTCCAAACTGCAGTGGCCTAAAAGACTTGTTGTTAGAAGCACCTGATTTGAATCATTTTAAAATCACTAAAATATACTGTACTTTTAATATTTTAGTACATAACTGGTTGAATAATTTAGCAAGTATAAAGATTTAAAAATAAATAAATAATGAAATGAAATTTCTTATTAATCATAACAGAGGTATGTTTGAAATGATGGGGATTATTATTTGAAGTCATATTTGCCCAGCCCTGCTAAGTAGCACGTGAGCCTCGAGACCGCTGCTTGCTCCATCGTCACAGGGTCATCATTCCTTACTGCAATAAAAAGCTTTTATCGTAACATGGCTGCAGGGACATCTGTAGAGAAAGAAAAGTTAACTCATAAACAGTGTGTGAACAGCTGTCCTGATGAATTTTGGTGCCGTTATATTATTTCATTTATTTGTTAATTTTTACATTATTGTTAGGCTCATGGGAGTAGCTTGTGAGCTACCAGTGGCCCTTAAAAATTGGTATATCTCTTTTGAATTTGAAAAATCGACAGCAACAGCCTGAGTAGTTTGCATGTTCTCCCTGTGTCTGCGTGGTTTCTCTCCATGCAGCTTAGGTGCATTGGTGACACTAACTTGCCCGTGAGTGTGTGTCTGTCTGTCTCTTTGCGGCAAATTAACTTTTACATTCGAGGTCATGATACTCGATGGCACATGGCTAGAAAGCAATGGTAAAGCGATCAGCTCTGAATGTTAGCATGGTAGCATTGATTAGACTAAGCTCTCGTGGTAATCAAAGCAACCCTACTTCCCTAAACCCCAAACAAAACACGAGCAATGCATGTTACTAACATTTTTTAACAAGCTGAAATAAAAAAAGGCTCACTGTATACTTTGTTTTTTTCACATACTACTGAATTAAAAGTGAACACATTGGTGTAACCTTCCCAGCATTCAGTCAGAAGACAACAGCGAGTGCAGTGCACCACCTCATGCTTCACACACATCTATTGGTGTGTGTGTGTGAATTTCTACATTGTTTCAAACATTCTCTCGGCCACGTCAGAATGCATATGCAACAGAACCCCACCCACAACAAAAATGTGAATGATTCAATGGTGAAAAGTAGCCGGTAATAATGCAGCCCTCCTAGACACAATCAACCCAAATGAAACAAAGCACTGGGAAAGGATTTGTTTTAGATAGTGATGAAGAGCGACATTCATTCCAGTCTCTTAAAGGCGAGCAGGTTGCATTTAAGTTTGTGCTATAGGGGTTTAGTCCAAACCTTGCAGGCCACCCTATGTGGGCATTTCTTGCCAAGGCCCAGGGGAGGGGAGATAACTCGCAATAAACTGTACATATCCTTATAATGTATGCGCCCGCTGCAAGACAAATACAAGGAAGGGGGGGGTTAGGTGAAGGGGCACAGAATACATAGAGAGACAGAGGGGGGAAACAGCAAGAAAAGGAAGAGGAGAGGGTTACATCAATCTCAAATATGCACAAATTGTGCAACTTGAGGAAGGAGGCAGAATTCAGAAGGAAGGACAACATGAAACTCTGCTCAGCCTCAATCAACCCACTTTGAGCATAACCTATAATGTAGAGCATCACTTGATGTGGATTCCTGGTTCATCAAAACACTTCTTGGATGAGCTCATGAGCCCCACTTTGGGACAGGAAAGAAAGTCAGGGGTTACATGCAAATTAGCAGTGAGCAGAAGTCTGTCCAGACATTTGGAGACACATCTACAGTAACGCTTGCCAATTTGAGTTTTACACTGCACATCTGCATTGTGTTTTCTATTTCCACTCGTAGGTATAAGTATTTTCTGCTTCATGTATATAATACTACATTCGTATATGACTTCTAAAGCCTATGAGAGTGTGTGTGTGTGCGTGTGCCACTTACCAGGCGGCAGGGTCGTACGCTGCCCATATCCTCACATACTCATCCAGGTGATGCGGTCCCAGGATGGACGAGTCTCTGGTCAGGTACTCAAAGTTGTCCATGATAACAGCCACAAACAGGTTTAGCATCTGGCACAAGGTACAAACAAGCAAACCTAGAGCTAAAAAAATATTTCTCAAACCACTGAGCTCAAGCAGGACACAATGCTGGATGGATCAGTGGTATACCGAGTCTGTGCATGCAGTGTGTCCCACTGTGTGTTGTTGAGCTGATTTAAAAGAACAGTCTGCGTTCTTTATTCTCACCAGAAAAGAGCAAAGGAAGATGAATGAGACAAAGTAGGTGTAGGCAAAGGTGCTGCCACATTCAGGGTTTGTATTTCCTGTGGCCGGGTCGCACTCCTTGCCACCCAGGCAAGCCAGCATGATCTCATGCCACGCCTCACCCGTGGCACTCCTGCATGGAAGAAGAAATGTGAGAGAATGAGCACACACCTAAGAAAGGAACCTGTGGTCGTTGCATTTTGAGCTCCTCAACGATCAGTTATATAAATTTATGGAGGAAAACAATCGATCCTGTGGGATAGAGAAGACCTGTGGGAATATATTGATATGTTCAAAGCTCAAGGACTCACCTGAATAGCAGCATGAGAGCCATGACGAAGGTCCTGAAGTTATTGTGCTCATTGATGGCACCCTCTCTCATCTCATCAAGTTGCAGATTCCCAAACAGCTGCGTATAGTGGAAAAATAAGCATGCCACAGTAAGGACAAAATATTTACATCTCTCTAATCTCTATATCCACATCCATATGATGCATTTTTGAAAAAGTTCACAAACAAGTCCGAAATTTTTTCTGTTCAGATCGACTCATCTATTACATGCAAATCTAAAAATGTATTGTACACAACTTTACACAATATATTATTGCTTGTTCTCATGAAATTCAAATATTTTTTCTCTTAGTATCTCTGGTATGTGTGATTAGATGTTAATGTATTAAGATTAGGTATTTAGATATTATGTTCGTAATTTGACAAAAATGTCCCAATGGTAAAATTCAAAATCTCAAATCACTCTACATTTTCACCCCCCCCCCCCCCCCCCCCCTGAAAATGGTAATAGGAATGGCTCAATTCAGGGCATAACCTTATTATGATTCAACCACACACTGGAGCAGTTTTTATAAATGCATAAATAAAGCCACTCAGCAATATGATTACCGGTATATATATCTAAAAAAAAATCTAATCCAAAATATATATATCAAATGCAGAAAAAATTAGGTCTACAGGCGGTACTCACCTGCATGCCAATAATGGCATAGATGAAGAAAAGCATGCCAATGAGGAGGCACACATATGGCAGAGCCTATCAGAGATGATGAAGAAGAGAGACACGCCCCAATCAACTCATTTGGAGGAATCACTTTTCTCATTTTGCCTATGTGCTTGTCTGTGTTTCCCTTGTTGGTGTGTATTATTCTGTTTGTGTGTCTGCACAGCTTAGTGGTTCGTTCTCCTGCTCATTCCTTCTTCCTCCTTTGCTGCTCACCTGCCAGCGGTCTCCTTATCTGAACATCCCTGTCCTGTGCAGTCCCTGCTCTCCATTCACTCATCCGTTATTCCCAGCAGTGACACACCTAACTCTGTTTTTGCTCTTTTGCTAATCAGGATCATGCCTTTTTGTGCCTGTTCAGCACGAGTCCAGACATCTTCCAGATTAACCTCTGCCTGTCTTGATCTCAACCCATTCTACATTGTTTGTTTCAGTCTGTTGAAGCCTTCAAGAACGTGTTTAAAGAAACATTTGTCCTTTTTCAAATCATCTACTTTTGGGTTGCATTTTGTGTGTGTGAATGCACAACACACCTTAGAAAACATTGAACTGTGTAATCTATTACAAGGGAAAGGCAGAATTAAACTAGGAGCGGTTATTTTAGAGGAATCAGGGAGATACCATAGTTTCTTCTTCGGAGTGAAACGAACTGCGTAGTGGTGAATTCACTGTGATCAGAATTTACTCTTTTTCTGACAGGTAAAAATAACTTCACAATTGTGGTAAATATTTTCTAATGCAGCATGAAATATGGGTATAAGCATATGTGGCATATAAGATATTATGTCAAGTATACCTTGAAGGACTGAACAAACGTCCACAGCAGGATGCGAATTGTCTCTCCCTGCCTCAGGAGCTTGATGAGACGCGCTGCTCTGAACAGTCTTAGGCAGCTCAAGTTGATGAAGTTATTCTACAGTATAGAGGAAGAAGACAGTCAATTTAAAAAAGCATATGTTACATATAAATAATATCCTTCTACCAAACATTAAAAAAAAAAAACACAGTTGACAAAAGAAAAGACTAAATCGCAGAGGGAGAAGGTATCAAACCCAACAAAATGAACCAACTGCAAACATAAAAAAAAAGACAAAAAAGAAGACAAACGTTAAAAAAAAAGAAAATTAAGGGAAATCAAATTCAGAGAATTAAAAGTTCATCATCCAATCTGGTACAGCAGAATGCCTTTTTTAAGAGAACCAAATGCACTGATATGTGGGGGTGAGCAAGCCAATCAAGATGGAGAACAATGCGCAGTGCCTGCATGTTAACCACATGCCAGCATGCACACTTGCATGCACGCAGGTAGCATGCACACTTTTGTGGAGCCCAAGGAGTGTGATTTAGGGTTATCTATGACCCTTAAAGTTTTGGGTTAGCTTTCATAATCAGTAATACTATTTAAAGTATTACTCAGTAGTAGTAGCCTAAACTTGGCACAGTTTCACACTTGGAGAGTTGTTGGAGTTTGACCCCCCAAGAAATTGTCTCAGGACCACAACAAAACAGTTTCCGCCTTTAGCAGGACAAATACTATCAAAGGCCTTTTTCTTTCTGAAATATTTTTGGATCAATGCTCTGAACTCCTCAGTTGAGACTTTTCCAAAGAACCAAATGCTTTGTTTTTGTCTTTGTGTTCACAGGAACATTGAAGCGATGCAACCTGGTACGACAATTTCACTCATAGGCTCATAATTCACACAGGTTTTGAAAGATGGTCACTTATAGTTGCCCTTGCGCTGGGAGAGTAGCAACTTGGAAGTAGGAGCTAATAATCAATCAAAACAATCAAAACTGATTTCTAAAACTTGAATTATTCATGCAGTGCAGATCCAATTAAAAGGGAGTTCTAGCTGACATAGACCCTTAAAGCTATGAAAACATTCCTCTAGTGCACATGTGTTAAACTCAAGGCCCGGGGGCCCATAACTTGTTTTGGATGATATTTTTCTTTATTTAATATTATTTACTTGAATAAGTTTGATTATTGATCGATGGAGTAGTGTGGTTTTGTTAACCTGATCAATTGAAAGGATTTATGTTATAATAACAGCAATCATCTATCCATATATTTTTACAACTATACAATTGAATATGCAATGTTTGTAACTTAAGTAGTGAACTGATCAAACTGAAACATTTTGCAACATGACAATAACAATAGCAACATGCTGCAGTCAGGAAATTAATAATCTGCTAGCGGTGACTATTGAAAGTTATTTGAACTTTAGTTTTTTCCAGCATGTGCTGACATGTTGACCCCGGTGACATATGGTGCTCAGGATCAGCACTGGACAGCTCCACTGGGTCGGCAACCTAAGGCAACATCGTATTTTATCATATTTAACACCTCACAAGAAATGGAGCACACTTAATGTTAAATACAGTAATACCTTGACATACGAGTATAACCAAGTGTGAAAATGGCCTGGAACTAGGAAAGGCATGGTTCCACATGGTTTGAACCCAATAGACTGTTGATTTTTTTTTGTTGCTCACAGTGTTAGATAATGTAAAAAGGCCACACTCCCTGGTGAGACCCAGTCATTGTACAGTTGACAGGCAAGGCAGGAAGTGGAGAGTGAAGAGGAAGAGGAAGCACAAAGGCGAGCAGCAGGCGCAGGTCGGCATGGCATCTTACATTTTGAGTTAAAACTGGCCTACATGCAGACCAGAAGGGGATGGTGGGGGCGAGCATCTCAAAGAGCAATTCACACGTCCGCTTATTCAGTTGCAGTGAAAGTGTGAGATGATAGTTTTCACATTTTTTTCAAAGGTTGCTGTAAAAAGTGTGAACTGAAGATAAAATGTCGGTAATCGGTTGCACTTGATTAAATGCATTCTTTGAAATACTGTATTGAAGTTGAAGTATAAAAACAACAACAACAACAACTACAAGCCAGATTCCAGGGGACAAATGTGTAACATTTAATTATAATAAGATGAAATCCTAATTCTGCAACACCGAACAATTTGACTGGAAAATCAATGAAATGTTGGATATAATTGTAACGCAATAAATGCTATACAGGGAAAGCTTTTTCTTTCACTGTGTGCAAAAGAGGAGTAACAGAAATGCTGTACATACATACTAAAGTTTGATTTTTCCGTTATGCCTCAGTTCTTTCATCTCTTTTGAGAGGCGAAAAGCCAATAATGAGTCGGGATTGTAAAACTAATAAAGCTTACTGACTGGTTTCAGCAGATACAAAGCTGGTAAGGATAATACAGTGCTGGACTCTTCACTCTCAGAAGCGGTACTCTAAGGAAGAGTCCCGAATGCGCTACAGCAGTGACCTTTACACGTTTGCACCCTCCTCCAGGGATGGGCTCACCGACTTATTCCTACCGTGCATCAGTTTTATATGTGATTAATGCAGAGTGTATAGAAATAAAAAAAGTGAAAATGTTAAGCGTTCTGTGTACTGTAAGCGTGCATATTTCTACTCGCCATCATTTGATGCTTCATCATAGAAATAGCTAACAGTTTTGAATAATTATTATGTGAAAATGTGTTTGACCATTAAACTCACTAAATCACAAATTTAGAAGCAATAATCAAGGAAGTGCATGCACTGGGGTTGAGGGTTCAGACTGTAAGCTAGTGGGTAACTTGGGATAAGGAATGGGGCCGGGATATGCATGGCCAATGAGATAAAATGAGAGATAAATTACAAACCAACCAGATTCTACATGTGCGAAGATGTAGAAAGATGAATGTGGAGGAAGTTTGGTTGGTAAGTTGTAGTACAATTGTGAGAGACATTTTTTTTTAGTTGGGGAGGGAGTCGTGTGTTTTATTGGGCAGGTGCAGGGGCAAAAACACACACCGTCCCCATCATCATCATCACAGTACCGCCACCATATGTCATGGCGCAGTATGGATGGAGAACACAATGAAGGGTTTCATAGTGCATTTTGATTGGATGGATTTTTATCAGAACAGGAGAGGGAGCCAACAAAGTAGAGAGATTTAAAGAAAGCATGTAAAGAGATAGAAGAGGAAGATAGAGTCATTATGGATATTATTAAAAAGGCAGTGAAACACAGACTCATGATGTCAGTAAGAAAGAGAGATTTTTGCATTTTCTTAACTGAGATCCAGATGCAATATTCAAAGATGAAAGGCAAAATATACAATAGCTGGATGACAGAGAGGGGCTGAAACTATCAATGAATACTATACTGTATGTCTTATCTATATAAACTGTTATATTAACTGTCTATTAAGCTCATACTAGGGATTCAAACACAGATATGTTGATTTACAAACTGTAACAAATAAAATGGCAGTTAACAGTGAAGTAATCGTGAAAACATCAAAGGCACAATGGTGAAAAATTATCAACGGTAAAAATGAAGCACTGCAAAATCTATGGTGAAGAAATTCTGAAAATATCTTCTTTCTGCTCCACAATTTACTATTAGCCTCATGGGTAAATTAGAAAAAAATATTTTGTATCAATCAAGAAGTGATACGAGAAGGCATTTCATCAATTAAATTCTTGTGAATCAAAAAGAACACTGTCACTTTATGACTTAAATTTAAATGTGGTCAAAGAGACAGTTACAATGTTTGGCTCCTGACAAGCCATTTCCAGTCGGGATGCTGTGTAGAATGTAAATACAAACAGAATGTGATATTTGGGGACATGAATATCCCATTTAATTAAAAACTGTACATGTTGACAGCATTGCTTCTTTCTTCCTCTCTAAACATAATCATCAGCTGGGATTCAGCTGCAATCAACAAGTGTCATCCACGTCACACAGTTAACAGCACTTACCCCTAGTTCCGTCACTAAAATGTCAGTGATGCTTCCAAGGACGGAGACAAAATCAAAAATGTTCCAGGCATCTCTGAAGTAATACTTGGAAAAATAGAGAAAAGTGAAAGGCATCATGTAACAACATGTAGAAAGAGACATCAACAACCACTTCCTCTCATAACTGCAGCCAGTCTGTGTAAGTGACGCATCTTAGTTATCGTGGAAACAGAATGAAAAGAGGTTTCTGGAGCCCTCCTGAGTCCAAGACAGGAGAAACATGTCTACCAATATAACCCACTTTAACCTCTGAGGTATACCAGTATAGGCTGGGTCAACCTAGATAATTAAAACGTGAGTATGTGAGAGTGCTGCAGGTGGGAATTTTGCACCTTACCTGGGGGCTGAAAGCAATGATCTTGAGGATTGATTCCAGGCAGAAAAAGGTGGTAAAAACAATGTTGAGGTTCTTCAGGACTTTATAATATGTGTCTGATGCACCATCAAACTAGAGACAGGAAAAAAAGATAGAGAAGAAAAGAAAATGTGCAAAGTGCAGATTTCTAGCAAAGCAGCAGACATTTATAGAATAAATAAGGAATAATTTCAACATACTAATCTGTCAAAAGCCGTTTATTTTATAGAAAGTTTCATGTTGTCAAACTGGTACAATGTCATCATTCTATTCATTACACAATCACTACTTTTTTATCTTAAGAAATGTGATATTGAGATAAAACCATTAGCTGAATTTCCATACCTTCATCATCAGGACGATGGTATTTAGGGCAATAAGAGCCATGATGCTGTACTCAAAGGGGGGAGACACCACAAACTGCCACATACGATATTGGAAGCTCAGTTTATTCTTTGGCATGTGGCGAGTCAGAGGTCTAGCATTGATGGCAAAATCTATACAGGCTCTCTGTAGAAAGGAAGGAAAGTTGGAGAGGTAGAAAGAAAGAAACACTGCTCTCTTTCAAACTTTTAAAAATTCGGAGAATTCTGAATTGCATACCTCATTTTTCTCTAAACTGTAGTCTTCCATCATCTTATCCCCCTGCTCTTGGAAGGTGATGATGATGAGAGCCACGAAGATGTTTACGAAGAAGAAGGGGAAGACAACGAAGTACACCACGTAAAAGATGGACATTTCCATCCTGTAACCTGGACTAGGACCCTGATTCTCATAGGTGGAGTCCACAGAGTTCTTTAACACCCTAAGAGAGAAAGAAACAATTGCAATAAATATCTTAAATTAAGTCTGGATATGATATAATGTTTTTTGACTTCTCGAGTGCACCATCAGGCCGGCTCTACTGGATGAGATGCTGACGGAGATGTAGGTTGACGCCCCTCCCGTGTCATGGATTACTAATTACCTGACTGGCAGACCACAGTATGTACGCCTGCAGAGCTGCATGCCAGACAGAACACCTGAAGCACTTTATAAGAAAGGCCTCTATTTCTTAAAGCTCAGGTCCTTCAACATCTGCCGGACGATGCTGAGGATGTTTTACGAGTCTGTGGTCTCTAGTGTTTGCTGTGGTGTGCTGGACAACACCCCGCACCCCCTCCGGGTACAACAAAGGAGCACACAGACAATGAGACTGAGACCACCCCCCTCAAAAACAGAACGCCATAGAAGGTCTTTCCTTCCTTGTGGCAAATAAGATATATGCATCATTGTAACCTTCTATTGCTTTTTTATTTTTTTATATCGCTTATTATAATAGTTTACTATTTCTATTAATGCACTATGTGCATAATGTCAATTTCCTATTGTCGTTTCTTGTTGATTAGATCACTGTTGCTAGAATAGAATCTTCCACTGGGATTAATAAAGTATTCTAATTCGTATTCCTTTGATCTTGTCTGGATCTGCAGCATGACCCAAAAACACAAATCTGATTTTATCATCCCTTCTCTAGTTTACTGCCTTGTTCTCCCCCCCCCCCCCCCCTTCATTCTACAGTCTGGGTCCACTCAAAAATCAATAACTTAATGGGCACCAGGGAGGCTGAGTCCATTCGATCAGCAGAAGTGGCTGTTGCTGGTTCAGAGGAGATTGTATTCTTAGCGAGGCCAGCGATGTTAATGTTGATCTCAGAAAACAGTTCTGTCATCATTTGGGGCATTTTGGGTTGGAGTTAAGCACTAAGTGCATGCGCTGGTGTTGTGTGAGTACATCCCACTCACTGTGGCCACCCCTCTCCAGTGGAGACAGTGAAGAGTGTGAGCAGGGCCCAAGCCACGTCATCGTAGTGGAAATCGTATTTCTGCCACTCCCTCTTCTGTGCATGAACCTCATCTCTGTCATACGATAAGAACTCCCCCCTAAAGAACAAGGGGTTTAGAATAAACTACAATATAAGCAATCAACTGGTAAAAAGTTTAAAAAAAGGAAGCAATGAAAATAGTGATAAAAGGAATATGAAAGACATTTACAACCCTACAGTTGTATTTTAACACCGTCTGCACAAGGTATAGGTTCTGTATTGGAACTTTGAGTGTACGTAACTGTCTCAAAATATTGCACTGTCTGTACCACAAATTCAAGTTGCTCGTATCTCAAATTTATGCTCGTGTCTCAAAGCAAAATATTTCTTGCAAGTTTGCTCTTGTCTCGGAACACGTGCATGTCAAAGCGCTCATGTGTCGAGGTTTTGCCGTATGACTAAATTAACTTATTGAAAAATACCATAACAATTTATTTTTATCCACATATCAAAAATATTTGTGGAACAGAACAAAAAGATATGCATAGATAAATCACTCTAGGTGTAAATAACACATGATCATGCTGAATGTTTTTTTTATCCAGTAAAAATATTGGGACAGAGTACCCAACACTTGTGCATTGTGTGTCTTTGTGTATTTGTACGTACTTGCAGTCACGCTCAAAGTCTTTGGATTTGTCTGTGCATGAGAAAAAGCGACCCTTAAAGAGCTGCACTGCCACGACAGCGAAAATGAACATGAAGAGCATGTAGACAATCAAGATGTTCAGCACATTCTTCAGAGAGTTGACCACACAGTCAAACACAGCCTGCAAGGAACAAGGAGACAATTACAAACATGTTGCAGCTGCATCTGTAGGCTGATTAATTAGCATGACGACACACATAGAGGCATAGCCTTCGCCATCGACTCGAGCTGAGTCTCGAGCTGAGCAATATCCCAGTCTGCAGTCATTCCCGCCCAGAAATTGTATGTGGCGGTTTCCGGTGACAGGCGACCATCCTTTCGGCAGCTGTGGGAACAGCTAACTGGAGGCGCCTATCCTTTACACTTTAGGTTCATGGGGAAGGTGTCATCAAAGTGAAGTAAAAGGGGACGCATTGAATGAGGGATGGCAATCTATAGTGGCAAGAAAAGGTATGTGTATGTAATTTAATTTATGTATTTTTTTGCAGTATAAAATAATGTCAAAACAAACAAACAAAAAAGCAAACAAACCCTGATCTTTCGATGTAAATGATCACGGAAAGAGTAAGTGAGCTTAATATTTATAACTGGTTGACCCCCCACCCAAATCATGATGTTTCCTCTCCCATAGTTTACAGTTGGGATGTTTTTCACAATGACATGGAGTAGTACTGCGAGTCCTTTCCAAATAGTGCAGTCCAGTGGTCATTGTTCAAGCGTGAGCGTGAATGTACTGGATATTTATAATGAACAGATATCTATTCTACAAAAATGATTGGTTCACCTGTAGTTTATTTAGAACTTGTCAAATCATTTTGGTGTTTGAGTGCGTTTTTTATTTTTTGCCTCCTGAGCTTATCGTCACGATTCTTTGCCATTTTAAGTTCAACATAGCACAAATGTTCAAACAGCTAAACGACAAAATACACATCTACAATATATATACACAATACTGGTCAAACGTTTGGAGACACCCTCACATTGACCTGCCCCTTCAACTTCATTTAAAAAAGCTTTGTGCGTGATGCATCAACAGACATGCTTGGGCCCCACCTTTAATTTGGGGAGCCGCTTGATGGTCTTCAGGGGCCGCAGCACCCTCAGCACACGGAGGGACTTGATTGTACTGATGTCCTTGCCCTTGCTGGTCCCCCTAGAGGTCAGCCAAAGAAAGACAACAAGGTCAGAGGAAAGGTGCAGGGTTGGGCGGCTGAACGAAGAGCTACCACACGCTCCGCTATCATCGTCAACCATTAAAAAAAAAAAAAAATGGTGAGGGGTGGTCAGTGGTGAAAACCCCTGGGGAGAGGCGATCAGCTGTCCGACCGTTTGGTGAGACAACACCACCATTTATTCAAATCGCCACCATTCAACAATCATTCCGTATTGACAGGCATCTGCTGGCAGAGTGCCCAGCCAAACCTCTTTCTTTCTTTTTCAGTGATTCGCTGTTTGGTTCTTTGGAAGAAATGGTTTCAGTTGAGGCATGACGCAAATGGCATGGGTTAAGGTGCTATAAAACGAACAGATACCGAGCGGTGTTTACACACATTAGTTTTATTTAGATGCGTTTTCCCTTTTTTTTGGGGGGGGTGGAAGAAAATTTAATTCAAGGCTGACTGATTGAGTATGAGCCACCGAAGTACCCTGTGGATGTATAGGGTTTGGTTCATGTGTGTGTGTGTGTGTGTGTGTGTTAGAGAGAGAGAGACTCAATCGATAATCAATAGGCCCTCCTCATCTTACAGTGAACAGAGGTCATCTTGAGAGTAGTAGGTTAAAGCTTTGTAAAGTCATAGGTGTTAGGAATTAGCAGCATCCCTCAGGTTTCATATACATTCATGTAATGTGTGCGCTTTTATTTTGTCATCCGACAAAAATAATATTTGGTAAAAAGAACAGAGATGATCCTTAAATTGAGGCGATACTCCGCCCCAAGAAAATCAGTTTCAGGAAGCAGACATGCAGCCTACCAGTCCTTGTGGACGTCCCAGGGGACGAACAAAAAAAAAATCCTTGCAGGCTCTCTTTTAACACCGTGGCCTATGTCCCTCCCGTAGGGGGGGGGGGGGCACTACAAGCCTATGTTATGCCCACGTGGATCAGTTTCTGTTTCGTTCTCTCTAATGTGATTCAACGTGATCAGTATGATCAATAAAACTAAATGCCGTGCAATCCTATTGTTCTCATCAATTGACCCTCCACACTTTGTTGCCATGTAATATCTTCAATTCAGCTTCATCATGTGGCGGAAAAAATGACATATTGAGGTTGTGCAGGCGTGATTAAACAAATATGTGCAGTGTACATGTATTTAAAGCTATAGTCCAGTAGCAATTGTCAAAAGAGAGATTTAGATGATTTCTGCCTCATTGTATTATTTCTATTCATTATTATTTACTTTATGTGTATTTATCGGGGACCTTTCATGTCTGATCGTTCAACTGAACTGTGACTTCAAACTCAGGCAACCAGTTTTACTGACAATGGAAGAGCAGCAGGCAGATCGTATGTGAATTTCTTCATATGCAGCCGCGCAGACATTTGACAGCATGAGGATTGAGATTCAAACCTTGTTCCAGTAAAAATACATTATTTTGATGAACATGAATATGGATTGTGGAAGGATTTTTGTCGTTAAAAAAATTAGTTTCAAGCTGACAAGGAAGGACATGACAAAAGATTTGTGTTGCCACATTTGTAGCCTGGTGATGGTGAATGTTCAGCCTAACCAGGTTTCACTCTAAATTACAGACATTATGTGTGATGAAAAATTGTAAGCTTGAAATCATTTATTTAAAAAGTGGACTGTTTCATTTCCGGGCAAATAAGGTAAAGATTTTCATGGATTTTGATACTTGGATGGATTTCTGAGGTATACGAAGAATAATACAAAGCACAATATGGTGACAATGAATTAAAAAAAACGATCAGAAGAATAAAGAAAGAAAGAGCGAGTAGCCAATGTGATCCAGTGGTGAAGAGCGGGAGGAGGACAGAGGAAAACACTTTACCGAGTGGTGCTCCTGTGGAGTTTCACCGAAGGAGAAAGCAAGACGCAGTGACAGCGACAGAAAGGAAGGAGGGGAACATGAAGGAAAAACAGAGAGAAAGCAGAAGAGAGAGATAGCGAAGCATTGATAGAAAGAGAGAGACAAAGATGGACACGAGGCAGAAGAGAGAAGGGAATTGGTAGAAACGAGAAAAAATACATCCATATGAGACACAGACAAAGAAGGAAGGAAACCCAAAACCCCATCCAGCCATTAGCACACAGGCTGTATACTCACTCAGATACAAACATCACTCCCTCGCTTCCCTCCCCTCCACACCCATCTCTCTTCGCCATGGCAACTAGATGAGACGTCTGAATGCTGAATCTAATGTGCTAATAAATAATAGCTGGAATCATAGCTAAGCGTTTCCAGACAGATTGTTTCTCATCCTTCTGACAAATCGCATTGGTTTGATCATTATCAAATGTTCTGGTGGGAGCTGCAGAAATGTAAGATCAGTTGACAAGGAGGCAAGATAACTCTTCACCTCCAGTGAAGTCATTGTCTTTTACATGCGCGCTTGTTTGTTGGTGAATTAGTTAGCAGAATTACGTACACTGTCAAAAAACAAATACAAACACCTTCCATGAAACTTTGTGGGAGGAGCAAGGAAAGAGGCAATAAGATGTTGGTGTGGACCTAGATAAAGCGGCAGATCCATAACTCAGCAAAAATAGAATTTTGTCCACATTTCCTTAATTATGCAAAAACCACTCGTGAAATTCTAGATCCAGGTGTTTTTCAAGATAGGTGTGTCGATAAAATAAATTTCCCAAATTATCTGAAACATTTGTTGAATTTAAATAATCTAGAGTTTTGATAAACGGATTTCAGTGCCTAATTTCTTTCTTTACTTCATCATTACTACAGTTAATAATCATCTTTAAAACATTCAAGCAATCCGAGCAACAATTCTCGAGCGCTATAGTAAGAGCGCTTCTATAATTCTGGTTTCTGGCTGGACCTCCCGCCCGGCTATCTTCTACCAGTTCTTTGAAGAATTACCTTGAAAGAAGAAACTCAGTTAAATCCTTATTTTAACCATCACTTATTACAATGTAATAATCACTCAGACTAGGCCTATACTGCACACGTTTGTCTCATTAAGACTGTAATTATCTTGCGTTTTCATTGCATGCAACTAATCTTACACAGTGGAAGGAAAAAGGTTGGGTCCAGGTTATCTTGGCATATTAAATCACACAGTAATACATTCAGGACATCTTTCATTCATGAAACCAGGATACACACACACACCAATAGAAAGACAAGATATTCTCACAGAGTACTGCGACTGCATGCAGTTCCCAGTCAGTGTTTCAGTCAGCATTTCCTTGGAGGATGACAGGTGCCAGAAGCAAAGCTTTGTGTGTTATATTCAAACACGAAACATATGAAGCTATTGCACGCCGACGATGCTAAAGCGTCCCTCTGTCCAATAGCTCCGTGACGTACCTGCTTTGTGACAATGTCATGCATTAACGTTGGAATTCAGAGGTGTAAGTGTGAAGGAAGCAAAATGGTAGATGGAAAAGGTGAAGGTGAGGGGGTGGTGGTGGGAGATCATCCTAAAAGGGAACAGAATTAAAAGAGAGTGTGTGTGTGGGGGGGGGGGGGGGGGGGGGGGGGGGTAATCAGTGATAGAAGGGAAGCGTGTCCCTAATTCAGCAAGGACATAAGAGACAGTGCAGCAGGGCCGGGATTTTCAAATTGCTTTATAAAGATGCTGTAAGTAACATTTCATTTTAACTGAACAATGTATCTTTTTGCTGCACATTTATGCCGTTCGAAAGCTGTCCACCATCACTGACGTGATGTGGTCTCTACCACAAACGAGTGTGTTTTGGCGTTCCTCTTGAATTACAATGAATTTATAAAACGTAATCACGTGCTCCCAGAACATATAGTTACAAAAAACTTTTTTCGTGATGAAAGAAGAGATTTTAACCTTTCATTTGGTTCGGCGTTTGCATAGTCATAGTAAAGAATATTCCGTGGGTCTTAAAATATCAGGTAAAATAGCATATAGCTGAGCTGAACATTGCTGGCACTCAACTGACTGTAAATATTATTTATCTAATTGCGAGTGATTCTGTAAACTGCATGAAAGGCTGAGGGTAACGCAGTTGCAAAAGCAGACATGCACTGAGGATGATGGCACACACATTCACTCCCTCCATTTGCATGTAACATTCATACTTTTCATACGCATCTCTCTCCTGTTGCTCAACAATAACAAATCACTAATCCCACCACTCCCTCCCTGCCTGATCATGCCTTCCCTCCATCCCTCCCACTTTCAGTCTGATTTCCCCAGGTCGTGCAGAGAAAAGAGCGCCAAATACCTGATATTCCAGGGAAGCTTTGTCAGAATGATTGGAGTGTATGTGTGTTTGAGTGTGTGGGTAAAAGAGAGAAAAGAAGGGGGAGGGGGGCAAAGTGATGAGCCCTGATGGTGTTCCACCCGGTGGCAACCTGGGCACTTACAGGGTTAAAGGTGACTGGATTACCTTCACCCTCATGCACAGACAGATACAGCCCAGAGGAGGAGGGGAGGATGGGGAAGGATGAAGATGAGGGAGTTGTTTTTTTAAGCAGTTGTAAGGATTCATTTTATAGGTGTGTGGTGGAGAGTGGAGGGGGCAGGCTCATCTACATCACCTGTGCTCCAGGACACCTGCTGCTCATGTCCTCATCTGCAGCCCTCACTTCTCAGTCCTCTGCTCTACCAGAGTGTTTGTGACTCGTTTCTTCTCTCCAGCACTCTTGGATTTTGATTCATGTGTTCCTGCCTTGCCTGTTTTTTGTATTTTGCCTGTTTGCCTCCTCGCTTTGGATTTGTCTGCCTTATCAATCTGGTTTTTGAACTCTGCCTGTCTCTCAGAGTTTGTCTTTGACTGCCCTTTATGATTTGTCTGCTGATTTGGACTGACCACCGGGTTCTTATGAAAGGGCGTGGAAATGTATTTGAAAGGTAGGTTAGGCACCAGCAGGAAATATAGCTGTGGAGGGCTTTTAAAGATTTGAAGGAACTAAGTCAGGGCTTCAGACGGAAAAGAAGAGGAAAGACCGACTCTCAGCCTGATTGCTAAGAAAATAAGAACAGTATGGTTTGGCAAAAAAGGGATGAAGGGGATCAAGAACAAAGAAGATTGGGAAAAGAGAATGTTCAGAGGAGAAGGTTGTGCTTTATGATGTATTAGTTCAATCAGTTAAGGTGAATGATGGAATAGGTTTTCAGGCGATTGTTTTCGACACAGTCTCGGGTTTGTGACGGTGGAAGTCGGGTGAAGACACTTACAACTGCACTCCAAAAAACGACATACATTTTCAGCTCCACCAGGCTTTGGAACTTTTTTGGCAATAGAAGAAGAAAAAACTATGTTTGTGAAATTCTGTTTGATAACTCGCTTTGCATGAGTACCAGAGATTGTAGCTTAAAGAGCAAACAAATGCCAGGAGGAGCCAGTATCTGGGGTTTTTTTTTTTAGAGTGTATGTCAAATGTCAATCATGATCATTCACAACATTCGGGTGGTTAGCCAGATGAAAGGGATGATGAAACCTAGAAATGGACCTGCTGACTCAATATGCCATGGGATGATAATCAGTGAAGAAGAGCAGTGGAACGTTTGACAGAAAAAAAGAAGCTGAGTGTTAAGGCAGACAGAAAATTAAATAGAAATGAGCAGAGTAGTTAAAAAAAGGGAAGAAAAAAAAACAACACCTCCTGGTGCATTTGATGCACACGACTGAGTGACAAGGGCCTTTCTTGTTGATGATGTATGTGCCTCTGTACCGACTTGGGTGGCGAAGATGATGCTGAGGGGGGATGGGAGATGAACTTACGTGAAGGCGAAGGCCACCAGAGCACCGCTAACCACTATAAAGTCCAGAATGTTCCACAAGTCGCGGAAGTACGCGCCCTGGTGTAGAAACAAGCCCAGTACCACCATCTAGGAGACACGGCACACACTCAGTGTTTCGCAAAAAGAGTAGCGCAAATTACAATTTTATAAATGTCAGTCTATTTGAAAAAGCACTGACACATTAACGATGACAGTTAGTACGTAAATATATATTTTTATATGAAGCAGTTAACAATGTCAATATAATAATATAATACCATTAAAATATGTGTGTTAATTATATTAATTTTAGATAATTAGTTATACAATACAATCAAATTACATTATAATCACACACACAAACAAACAGAGACACTATGTTACCTTGATTAACATTTCAAATGTGAAGACTCCAGTAAAAACATAGTCAAAATAACGCAGCACCTGAAGAGCAGCACAACAGCAGAGATTTCATTATTATCACAGATAAATTGATGCGATGATACAGAACAAGGAAGAGAAAAACACGGTCGGACCTCAGTCACAGACTGATCCCTATTTTAATGTCGATACTGTTTTGTTTTTTCAAACACGTTTTATTTTTCATATCAAATTTCTCTTTTCAACATCTCTCTTATATTTTCTATGTTTTCATGGGTAAAATGTATCCACAATTTCCAGTCAGACAGAAACACAAACACAGTGGATGATAGCTCACATTATTTCGCGGCGACTCAGGCCAGACGGGGTCCTCTGCAGCGAGGGCGATGCTGCTCATAGCGATGACAGAGAGGATGCTGAATTCAAAATACTTCAGAGTAAGGATGTAATGGCAGCACTTCCGAAATCTAGAGTGCAAACAAAGACATACACAATGATGAAGAAAAGCACACCAAAAAAACCCCAATCTATTCAGACATTTCTTTAAGTCCAGAGATAAAATTATTCATAATCAATACGCTCTCCATGCTGAAAGTAAGGAGTGTTTCTTATAAAGATATCTAAGTGTTTCCTAAATGTGTTTAACCAAACTATGAAGACAAAGATGCAACAAACACTGACGGGTTGGTGGTGGACATAATAAAGCACGAGCTGAACGGAGGCATGGGTTTGGGCCCATCTTCATCTCCCTCCTCGTTTGCCTCCTCCTTCTTCTCCTGGTTGGTGTTGGCATTTTTGTTCACTAAAAAAAACAAAGGGAGGGGAAAAAAGAGGAATAGAAAGGGATGCAGACAGAAATGACATTGCTGGACTAGACACACATTTACATTTGACTCAAAAGCACTAATAAGTAGGGACGTCCCGATCCGATCTTGTGATCGGAAATCGGGCTCGATCACGAGCTTGCGGACTCGATCGGAATCGGATGTTAGTTCCTGATCAGCACTCGGATATGGATAGTTATTTTCATTACTTAAAAAAAAAAAAAGCAACACAATTATATTTTATACAAGTATAAATTATATCCAGTTTACCTAAAATAAAGCCTAGGGCTCCTTCTGTGCAATATCCGCATGCTTCCACCAGCTCAGATTGTAGAAAACAATCAAATATGTTACCTCACTTCTGCAGCTGACACACCAGGGGGCTATACATAGTCTCATGCAAGATCAGAGTAAGAGCACTCAACAGATACAAGGATTGGATGTGGCACACCTTCTTTCATTTACACAAAGTTAAAACTAAAGGTAACATAACTGGAGGCAGGGAAGAATGATATCTCTCATGTGCACTCAAAAAGGGGAAGGTTCTCCCCGGTGAGCGCGATGCTCGGGTCCAAAAATTGATGACTTCTATAAAGGCTTCCATTTCCTAGGTTTTGCTTTTGACTGAGGTGTTATCTGCATATCTGAACCATAACAAAATCTTTTGTCTTCAAGAGTTTCCCAGAAATGTGTTCCCATTAACAATAAATGTGTATTTCCATTTTATAAGAATGTGTTACAATCTGGAAATTCAGACTTTAGAATTAAAACGTGAACATTTATAATAAAATAAAGAAAATGTCAATGAATAAACCAACGAAGTATACCTTTGCAACAGAATCATGCAGACAGGATTAAACAAGGTGCTTGCTCACCTTGCAGGATGGCGTTGGTGGAGGGGTAGGGGTGTACGGGCGGCATTTCTATCCTCGTGTACCCAGGTTTTGCTATGCTCGTCAGGATTAGGCTATCCATGCTGTGGAGCAGAGTGTGGGTGTTGGCATTATGAAAGGTCAGCAGGTTGTTGGCGTGGTCAGGCTGATCTCGTGGGAAGATGTAAGCTTGCTCAAGGGCACTTTCCAGCTTGCTGTTGTTGCGGAAGTTGTCCAGGTCCTCGTTGTACTGCTGTACGGGCCGTGTTGTCGACAGACTGGGACAGGTGAGGCGGCGATCCCTGCTGAAGGAGAGGAAGGGAAGGAGAAGGAAACATGGATAAGGATGGAAAGGATTGATGGAGTGTGAAGGTGGATTCTATTGCACGCATGAGCATGGCATCAAATGTCATCACAATTGAGTTATGACTTTATATGGTTTTTATTATCTATTAAATAAGCATGTTCAGGTCAGATGAGATCAGATATAACATTCTCAGTACTTAGTTCAAAGAACCTCCCGTTTTCTTCCCGTGTCTGCATCATAAGAACTAGATACAATTGAACTTTTCACCAAACTTTGGGGTAAGTTTACAGTTATATTCAGAAGCTAGATACAAGCTAAGTTTACAATTATTGGTACGTATGCAGCTGTATGTTGATAGCAAGTCAGTGCTGCACCCTCAACCTAAATCACTAAAAAAAGAGCATCTTATTCAAGGAGTTCGAACAATTTCCTGTTTCAGGACAAATGTAGAAATGTCATGTTGCCATGGCGGCACCCGTTGAAAAACCATTTGATGACTTTTCATCAAACATCATCGATCGAAATATAACCCCTGCAAATCGCAGAACATTTTTGAACAAATTCTAAATGGTGGAATTACTGTTGTGCTTAGATCATAGATTCATGAGGGGTTTTTTTTGTGAATGCTTGGCGTGTCTGACAAAAAAAACCTGTTGGTTTTAGGGTTAGGGTTAAAGACAAACTTGCATGGATTTTAAATAGTCAGATATTGACAGAAAAATACAATCAAATCCTTTACTCACTTTCTGGTGTGATGACCTCGGCTCCTGTCCAGGTTGCAATGACGATGGCGTCTGCTCTTCCGTCCAGCCTTTTCTACGCCGTTCTCCCCTTCTTCCTCTGTCCCCTTGGATCTGTGTCTCCGACCTTCCTCCCCTTCCTTGGCTGCCCTACGGTGCTGCCTGGGCCTCCTGCTCTCATTCTTTCCTTCGCTCCCCTCGCTTCTGTGTGTGTGGCTCCGGTGGCTCTTGTGACAGTGCCTCTCCTCCCCCTGTTGACCCTCCGTGTTGCCAAGAGATGTGCAACTGATGCCATGCCCCGTACTGGGTTCCCTTGGTGCTCCACTGTTCGGCTCAATGACTCTCTGATGATGACTGTGGCGGTGACAACGTGTGGCCCTGCGATAGTGCTCAGTGTCCTTGTACCAGTACTGCTGGTCCAGAGGCAGCTGTCCAGGTTTGGTCTTGTTGGTGTTGTTGTTACGATTATCCTGTGGGTTGACCATCAGTGGCCGATCCAGGTGGGTCTTTTTATCACCATGTCCTTGGCGTGGGTAGGATACCTAGGTCAAGGCATTAGGATAACAGATGGCTTCATTTACAAATGCATGTATCTATCTATCTATCATCTCTACATTCTTGATCATGAACAAGATGCCCATTAAATGTATGAAAAAAAAGCAACACAATTATATAAAAAAAGTATAAATTATACCCCGTTTACCTAAAATAAAGCCTAGGGCTCCTGCTAGGCTTTATTGCATATTCTGTGCAATATCTACACGCTTCCACCAGCTCAGATTGTAGAAAACAATCAAATATGTTAAAGTGAACTCAACAGATACAAGGATTGGATGTGGCACACTTTCTTTCATTTATACAAAGTTAAAACTAAAGGTAACATAACTGGAGGCAGGGAAGAATGATATCCAAGGAATGAACTGGGTGTGGGGTTGGACCTGAACCTGAACAGCCACATTAAAGTCACCACAGAGTCCCTCTACTATCACATTGAGAACATCCACCCATCAATTGTCTTGTAGATGAAATGAACCATTAAAACCTGGCCAAGCCAGCGCTTGGATTATGATGCATGTCTTCATGCTGCTTTGGTACGCTGATCTTGGAGTGCCACATTGTGGTTCAATGATGATTTCTATCAAGCAAAAGTCCAACAATTTCCATCATAAAAAGGAAAGTCAACTGAAATATTTATTCAGGATGACCCTAATTATAAAGGCTGTAACTTGGATTATTTCACTCCAAATGTGACAGTACAATAAAAAAAAAGATGGAAAATCATCGAAATCAAAGCACAAGGAACTTCTACAAATAGAAGCTTCATTATCAATACGAGTACGAATTTCACTGCATTGGATGTTTATAAAGGTTTGAGACCAAGATTTATTCACAGTAAAATGGGAGCGGGACTTCACGTCAAAGAGAATAATGGAGACATCTCCAATGTTAGATGTATTTGTGATTTACATACTTTTGCTTGCTCAGGAAATGTTTGATGTCCCTTAACACAGTGGGCAGACCAAAAAACAGAGATGTAATAAACATCTGGCCGCTTTTTAATTTAGATTTTCTGTGATTGACCTCCAGGAGCTCACTTGATGAACTTGAAGATAGAAGAAACTTTGCAAGGCAAAAATTATTTGAAGCGTTATTGAAAGAATTAACAAAAAGACATGGGTGATACAATAACCTAGAATTCTACATATATTTAACACTTTTTTGGGGGAGGGGGGGGGAGAGAAATCACCAGCGCCCACCTTCCAGTCCTCCTGGTCCAGCTCATTGTAGAGTGCTTCGCGGCTCGTCATCAGGTTCTGTCTGCGAATCTCGCTTGTTCTCTGCTCCCATACTGATTTGTTGCCCTTGATGTGGTTCATCTGCTGCTCTTTGCTGTTGGGAGGTGTTAGAAGAGAAAAGGGACAGATGGTTAATGTTAAAATGAAATATTTTTTCAGCAATGTTAATTTTTTTAAAAGGTAATCCAGAATCTCTTCTGGATAATCAAAATATATACCAGTATATAAATTGTTTTAGGTATCTTTACACACCAACAATGAAAATAAAACGATGAATCTGAGTTGATGTGCATTCTTAACAGATTTTTGAAACCGTAAATGGGGTTTTCAATGTTAAAACGTGAAAAAATTCTGACCTCATTCTGCATCCAATCCAGACCTTCTCATAAAATAAAAGCCTGTAACCTCCGGCTGTGTAGGTAAATATTTAATGAAATATGGTACACATTTTCTATGTATTTGCGTTTCACACTAGTGTGTGTATGTGTAAATGTGAGCGCATACTCACGCAGCAATAGACAAGTTGGCTGCTGACAATGGGCTGACTTCTGCTACTTCCTTAGCCTTCTGCAGTGCTGTCTTTTGATTGGTAGCTTCTTCTTGTTCCTCCTCATCCTATTGGAGAAGAAGAGGCTTATCTCACTCCTTTGATCAATTTAAATGTTGATAAGCAAACACATAAAATAATTCTTTTCAGCATTTTGCATATTAATCCAGGGTCTACAATGACAGGCAAAGTAAAGTAGGTTATTTGTTGTTTATCACTCAATGAACCAGAAAACTGCCTTTATAGGTTACAAAATATTCCAATAAAAGAGAGTATATTTCTTATTATTATAAGATCCCATACCTTGGTAAGCTCCTGGGCATTGGCCAGATTGTCGACAGCGATGGCTAAGAAGACGTTAAGTAGTGTGTCTGTGGGGGCAGCAGTTAAGGTGAAATATCAATGGCAGGACAATGAATGATGAAAAGGAGGAGGAGGAGATGACATTATCTGAAATTAAAGACAAGCCGTCATTTACATTTCATCATTACTGTAATGTTTGAAAGCTAAACTCCATCCATCCATCCATCTTCCACCGCTTATCTGAGGCCCGGGTCACGGAGGCAAGAGTCTCAGCACGGACTTCCAGACTTCCCTCCGATCCTAGCTTGCTATGCGCAGAAGCAGGGTAAACCCTGAACGCATGGCCTGCGCATTGCGGGGCCACACAGAGACAGACAACCATTCACATACACACTCATAAACTAGGCTAGCCAATTCACTTAAATTGCTTGTTTTTGGTGGTGGGAGGAACCTTGGGAAAACCCACGCGGGCATGGGGAGAACATACAAACATACTACTCCTCCACCGTCCCACCCTACTTTATATATATATATATATGTATGTATACGTGTGTGTGTGTGTGTGTGGGAGGGAGGATACAGTTGCCAAAGAGTGTCAGGACGATGAAGAAGATGGAGAAGATCATTCCTTTGTCATTCACTCCTCCCTGGGACTCAATGCCATAGTACATCACCATGTTCCAATCCTCTCCTGTCAGGATCTGCAGATGCACAATAAATGTAAAAAAGAAATATTATGTTCCTAAAATTCAAGATTAAGGATGGGATCTCATTCGATAAATGTTTTTTTCATTGCCGTACAACCTGGACAAGTCGCCAGTTCATCATAGGGCCATGCAGAAAGACAAACAGCCATTACACTTTGGCCCACGGTCAATTCACCTCTACTGTATGCTTTTTGGTGGTGTGAAGAAGCTGACAATATTATTTAAATATTATGTCTTCATGTTTTATTTAAGAAAACAGGGTAATAAAATCAATAAGTAAGGAAAAATGTCTCTGTCTTTGCCAAAGTCTATTAGACTGCCAAGTCTATAAGACTTTGGCAGAGACAGAGACATTTTTCTTGTCGAAGACATTTGTCTTGTCTTAGATTTTTTTTTTAATGGCCATTTGTTGTACCATATTTTAAGTTACAACTAAACATCTATATGAAATCAAATTTCATATAGTAGGAGTGGGAAGTGACGGAGATGAAGATGCTGAGGTTCTCCTTGGGAGTGACCAGACTGGATAGGATTAGAAATGAGATACTAAGAGGGACAGTGAAGGTTAGACGTTTTGGAGACAAGGTCAGAGAAACCAGACTTTGATGATTTGGACATGTCCAGAGGAGAGACAGGGACTATATCAGTAGAAGGACGCTGAGGATGGAACTGCCAGGGAACAGGGCTAGAGGTCGACTCGGGAGAAGATACATGGACGTAGTGAGGGAGGACATGAGAGTGGCTGGTGTTGGGGAGGACGATGCAAAGGACAGGGTGAAGTGGAGAATGTTGATTTGCTGTGGCGGCCCCTCATCGGACAGGCCGAAAGTACAGTAGTAGAGGTATTTTTTTCTATTAACAAAATAATTATTGAAGAGAAGAACCTTTTTCATTTCAGAAACTGGGTTACATAAAATCAACTGTAACTACATAATGGAAATAATTCATTATTTTTGTACGGAATCATAAAACATTTATCTTTCCCACCTGAAACACTGTCATGATAGCTGCTGCGAATGTGTCAAAGTTAGTCGATGGAGTTCCCGTGTCAAAGTTGAATCTGAGGAACGCAGTGCAAAATGTGAAATAGCATCAGAATCACATACAAAAAAAACAAATACAAAAATATAGGGATAATACAGTAGAGATTCAAGCTAGTTTTTAATTTGGTGTTGATACTGACTGTCCGCCAAACAGTTGCATTCCCAACAAGGCAAAGACCACAATGAAGAGGAAGAGGAGGAAGAGCAGACTGATGATCGACTTCATTGAGTTTAGCAGAGAAACTACCAAGTTTCGTAGAGGAGCCCAGTACCTGAGGACAGGGATTAGAAAGATTTATGAAAAAGGAAGAGAAGAAGGAAGGCAGAGATAGAGGAGAGAACAGTGGAAAAGAAAATCTCTCACACACATTTGTATTCCTGATTATTGGAATCAGATTTAATTTGATAATAATGATCTTTCTGCAACTTTAACTTCTCCATCATAACAAAAGAGAAACTTCAGTTGCAACATGTTGTGACAGCAGTCTTGTTTCATCGAGGGAAATGCTGAGATAAACACTTTTATATCTGTATACTTTACTCAACCTGATAACCTAAATTAAAATGAAATAATGTTTGAATATCAGTACAGTAATAGACTAAATAAGAATGTAAAAAATTATCTCAAAATGAACATGTAGAGGGCAGCAATATGCCACTGCAGTAGCTGACTGTATCACAGCATTTTTACATTCCAGTTCACACCTCATGAATTCCATCATACCAATGCTTTTCATGAATGGGAGTGAATGAAGCTAAATGGCTAGTAAATGGTAAATGGTAAATGGACTGCACTTATATAGCGCCTTTCCACCGCTTCGCGGCACTCAAGGCGCTTTTACATTAGGCCTCACATTCACCCAGTCACACACACATTCATACTCCAGTGGGCGACTGCTGCCATGCAAGGTGCGGCCGGGCCCACTGGGAGCAATTTGGGGTTCAGTGTCTTGCCCAAGGACACTTCGACGCGCAGACAGTCAGAGCTGGGATTCGAACCACCGACCTTCTGATCACTGGACGACCCACTCTACCAACTGAGCCACAGCCGCCCCGTAGTAGTAGGAGTAGTAGTAGTGTAATAAAATGAAGAAAAAAAGTATTTTAACTCGTTTAAATATGGTAGTGACTCTATATCAGAAGTGGACTCTTAAATAATGTGATGTTTTCCCGAGGCCAGAATACACTCTGGAGTTAAATTTGTCTTTATATCCATCCATCCATCCATCCATCTATCTTGATGATGATGAATATATTTATTATATAGAATGTTAGAGCATTACAAGTACAGTCAAACAATAGAATGAATTACAGTACAAGTACAGTCAAACACCATGTCTAATTAGAGGAGCATTTAAAAAATAAAAGCCCTTGCGGTCTTGTTTCCGTTGAAAGTCCTGAGACTTCTGGTCTTCTGAGCCACTTTCTCTGATCCGAATTTTCCCATTTACTTATAATGGAGTCTTTTTCAAAAATAACTTGTAAAAAAATACAATCATTTCACTCACCAGAAATCACTGTCAGAAAGGGGTTCAATATGAAATATCATGCAAAATGTCTTCTGGATCTGACCCAGAATGAGGTCAGGAAAAAATCATACATTTTAACATTCAACCCCATCTGTGAGGGTTGCTATGGTGACCTTTGCTGCAGGTTGATTTCTGCCCGTGCACAGCGGCGTTGAACTGAACGAGATGCACCTGTTACACATCTCACCTCATCAGCTCCTGCCTCTCTGGACAGTTGTCTGCCAGAACATCCTCTCTTTTCTGTCAGTACTTTCAGGTTCTCCCGTTCTATGTGTCGTCCTGTATTCTCTAGTTCTATCTTTAATACTTGAAGAGACAGATCCAGTTGAAATCAAAGTAAATTTTCATAACAAAACAATTTTTGTTTTTTGGACACTTTCAATAATCTGTCTGTTTTATTGACTCCACAAAGGAGGTTCTGCTTCTGCTGGCCTTTACCAAGACACTGTGGAATTAGTAGGGGGGAAACAGATTTGTTATTATTGTCAAAATCTATGAATCTAGATCCAGAAGAAAAAGCCATTGTTAAGTGTGCTTTTTGTGAATAACTTCAAAACTAATAATTATTTCAACGTGAATCCATTTGCTAAAGTTATGTTTTCATACTTTATAGGGCCATTACTTTTGGTGTAAATGACAATTATATGGCGACTGAGGTGGAATACATTTCTAGTTATGATTTCATTAGATAACCCCACTGAGAACAAAAAACACGTTTTCAAATAAAATATATCCAATTATGCAGTATTGTGATGAGTCGACTTCAACATGAATAGTGCGTGAGTCAGTCTAATTAAAATTGATCTTCTGAAAGGAAAATTAGGGAACTGTAAAAACCCAAAATGTGTTTAGATGTCACAACAAGGGCGTGATTTTCAAATAAAAACACCACCAAATATTTTTCTCAAACCGCACCACAGCCTCAGCTCTCTAAGTTTTTCAGTCTCACTTGGTGACTTTGAAGATGCGGAGAAGTCTCAGAGCTCGTAACACACTGATCCCAAATGATGTGCCTGGTTTGATGGTGGCCCACACCACCTCGAAGATACTGCCCACGATTACCTGCACATGTACACACAAATGTGACACAGAAAGACATAGACGTTCATATTACTTATAGAAAAATTGGGGATAGATTTTTAGCATTATTTGATTCATTTGTAAGATTATGTCATCAAATCCAAGAACTTTTGAATCAACGGCAGATATATGCATGAAGTAAGCCTCACACCTGAGCACATGGACATAGTATGATTATCAAAACACAACAATACCTTGAGATATGTGTATAATTTGTTCCTGGACCGAGCTCGTATCAATACGCATCAATACCTGCGTCTGTGCATTGTGTGTGTGTGTGTGTGTGTTTCCACTCACCACACAATCAAAGCAGTTGAATGAGGAATGGAGGTAGGGCTGGATGCCCAGGCCATACATCTTAATCAGCATCTCTGACATGAACAAAGCGAGGAAGATAAACTCTGCATAGACTGGAGGAAGGAAGGAGGAAGGGAGTTATGGAGAAGACAGAGGATGAGAGTGGGTTGCATGAGGGACAGTCGAAGGTGAAGGTGAGGATGAGTGTCATATGAGTGCGAGTCAAAAATCCATGCATCTGTCTCTATTTATCTAATATTTGGCACGGAATATCGGGGGTTCAAATCCCAGTCAAAGCGATAACAATAGGCTCCTTAGGCAAGACCCTTCACGCGACACGCCTATACCTCGGAATGAGCGAAACAAAAACTAGAGTCACACCGGCTCGAACATCGGCCGGGTTAACAAGGTTCGCGTCAGGTGGTGGAGAACCAGGGCACTCAGTTGGCTGCTGGAACAAGAACGGTGACTTCGAAACCCCACATCCACACTCAGCAAGAAACAACTACTAGCTCAATGTTCGAATATCCGCAAATAACCAGCTAACAAACGAATAAAGGTGAAAACGTTTATACTATTTGTGGTTTATCTAGGCAACATATACAAGACAGTAACAAATACCTTTATCTTTTCTTTGAGACTGAGTAATTTGTACATGGTACCTGCTATAAATCAACTGTATAAACTAACCTAAACAACACAATAGCACTAGGAAACAGGAGGAAGGGTGTACACTCTTCTAAATAAATACAAATATTACACAGATTATGCTAGACAAGGGTTATACAGTGTACACTATATGTAGATGTGTAGCAGTACATTCATCTGTATGTGTTTATTTACTCACAGAGGAAGTCAGAGAGGAGCTCCGGCTGGTTGTAATGCACCGAAGCCACACACATGGTGTTCAGGCCAACCAGGCAGAGCACTGTCCAATAAAAAGCCTGCGTCTTCACAATTTTGCGTATAAAGAATCTCAGTCGTCGCTCTTTCTTACTGTAACCGGAGCCATCCTTACCGCTCTTTATACTGGAGCGGGCAAAACCTGAGGCAGAGTGAGGGAGAGATGGTTGTCCATCGGTGACTTAACTTTGACATATCATTTCCCCTTTTTTTGTTTGGACCAATCTCACCATTCAGAAGACAGCACATAAAGCTTTGTTTTCTGCTTTGCAGCCCACCCACCAATGTACAATGTCCCCTTCAATACCACTAGTAAGTTAGCATTTGTCTCACCTGAGCACGTGACCTGGACTAATCACCTCAGATTTGAAATCTTTGGTGTGAATGTTGTCTGGAAAAAAAATAATCCGCTTTATCAATTTTTGTGTGTTTTTTGGGGTTTGTTTTTTTACCTACTGCATCTCCTATGTTATCTTCTCCTTCCTCAGTATGGAGCAGCTCCGTCTTGTTTTTGGTTTTGATGGTTGGCCTTCGCTTTGCACCTGTGACGAAGACTGTTTTGTTATCTATCTGTCAAACATCTATGTGAAACAAAAGTGAGAGTTTGCTCAGTCATATTTTGTAATACACAAAAATCATTCATTAGGGTTTTTTTTTTTAAAAAGCTTCCAGCTGTGGCTAAGAAAATCTTGCAATAACTTTGTGAATAGCTCATTACCGCAAATATTAAAAATGCCCCAAATATAACATAAACAACAAATTCTGCTTCCTCCTCCACTCTCCAAACAATGGAACTCTTAATAACAAGCATTCTTAGTACTTTATAGAGACCCTTTAATGTGACACATAGCCAGACACAGCTTCTAGCAGTGTTTATGGGGAATTTTATTCTCATTATTTGCCAGATTTCTTTCATTTAAAAAGCTTACACCCAGGAACTCAGCGGGTAATATCAGAGGGTAAAGCCCATCCAGAGAATATGCCCAATACTATTAGAGATATAAAAGTGGTATTCCAAGATGGGACGGGCAGGACTTGCAATCTTAGCATGCTAATTTCAGTTTATATCGCCTCATAACAATATGTGAAACAACAATATGGAAAAAGTTTTTTTTTTCTTCTTTTTTTTACAATCATTTCAGCTAAAATCATCAGACACCTTTTGTGCCTTGAGAGACAAGAAGGTTCGTTACCATCAAAGCTCCCCGTGTCGTCGTCCTCAGCCAAAATGACCTCCTCTGCACAAATAAGAGAGGGAGATGTGAGACCACTGCAACGTGATTTCGTTGGGTTTAGGCTGTTAACGTGCTAAAGAGGAGCGCATGTCAGAGTGTCCCGACCTGCTTTGCAAATCCACTCCAGGTAACCGTTGAGCTCTCTCTCAATCTGCTGCTGTCGCCTCAGCTTGAGAAACTCACTCCTGTTTTCCACCCGCTCTCTCTCTTTGGCAAATTCACTGTGGCAAATGCACAAAACACACAAATTATACAAAGCATTCAGGTGTATATGGTATTATAATATAAATAGGGGAGTAAGTGTCCGAAGACACAGAGGACATACCCTGAGAGAACACCCAGCACCAGGTTCAGCATGAAGAAGGAGCCGATGATGATGAGGGGGATGTAATACATCCAGTTCCAGGAGCTGCCCTCCACATCATTACTCTGCAGGTGAAAAAAGCAGACAGACCCGTCATTACCGATTATCTAATATGTACAAATATGCATGGCCTGTTACTCTGAACTGATGGAATAAGAACATAATTATTTTAACACTTTTAATGCACATTTGTGGTGCAGTCTCTACTTTGGTAATCAATCAGCCTTTCCTTGTTTGAATCGTAAGTACCGGTATGTAGACAAAGTAATGAACCCATCACGCCTATAGTGAGTTTTCAGACTCACTTATGTGAGTTCCTCCTCACATAAGTGAGAATGTGAGACCCAAAGGCAGGATGGGCATGTAACATTTTGATGATGTACTATGTGTGTGTACTAAACTGGAAGACTTACGGTAGAAAACAGCTAATAATGGTTAACAGCTACGTAAAAAAAACGTGAAAATATCCTCAGCTTGGGGAGACAGCATCATCTATTACTGCTTGAAATAGTTTTTAACTATTCAGCTGCTGTTTGTTCATTTGCATGCACGTTAACCATCCATGTGTTGGCCTCCCACGATCAATGCATGCTACGAGACACCAGCTGGCCCTTTCATGTTTTACAGGGACTCCTTTTATCTTGATTTTTGCTTGTCAGTTTCATGACCAGTACCAAAAAATGAAAAAGGATAGACTAGTACTATAAACAAAATGTCTTTATCCAAATGCTAACTTTGGCTCACTGGACAGGCTAACTTACAAAGTAGAGCATTTCTGTCCACCCTTCCATGGTGATGCACTGGAAGACAGTGAGTACAGCAAACAGGATGTTGTCAAACTGGGTGATGCCATAGTTGGGTCCAAGCCAGCCATGTTTACACTCTGTGCCATTAGGACACAACCTGGATGGCAAAGCTTTACCACATGGTAACGCGTCCAGTGGCACTCCTGGTCAAAGAGGGAGAGATACAGAAAGGAACTGACGTGACAACAGGCCAAATGATTTAGGATGGGAATGCAAACTTTGAATTATGGTGACTAAACTATTACCTGTTATATTAGAGTTACGTCATGTAAGCAAACAGACAGGCTTATTAAAATGCCGTAGTAGACATCACATGTTAATACAGAGCGATGAATGTTGCTAAAATAAATATAGAAAACTCTATCCTAAACTTTAACTTGAAATTGGTATTGAATAAAATGTTTTAGACTGTGTTGTTGATAGTGACCAAAGTACACTGTGGTCATTTTGAGCTCACGTGTGAATTCGTTGTAGCAGGTAGTGTGGAACTTTCCCATGTAGAACTCGAGGCCAATGATTGCAAACATGAGGATGGCCACAAACAGCAGCAGACCAATCTGCAGCAGGGGGATCATGGCCTTCATAATGGACTTGAGCACCACCTGCAGACCTAGAGGACAAGATTGTATAGAATCAAGCAAAACACGTCAAAATACATGTAGAAGCAAGCAAATTGATTTCCTTGAGCCATTTCATTCAAATAGCTTCTTATTGAAACAAGAATAAATAAATAAAAACTTTGCTGTTGTTGCCCCGACTTTATACTTTAAATATCTGCACTGATTCGTCAAAGTTGTCAAAGTGTAGAGGGAAAATGCACTCCAAATTATTACACCTCATATTTTTTTTTTAGATGTAAAAAGCCAAAGGTAGTACACAGAAGTATAGATTTACTTACACTATTTGAATATTTGAGAGTAAAGCATATGTCATCAAAATGTGTGCACACAAACATACAAAAAGAGCAAAGAGCTTACTGGGGATGCCAGACACCAGTTTCAGTGGTCGTAGTACTCTGACAGCTCGCAGTGTCCTCAAGTCAAACTGAAATTCAACCTTCGACATAACCCTGTGATACAAAACAGAAATATCAAATTAGATAACTAGGTTCCCCCCCCCCCCTCCCCAAAAAGCATGGCTATGACCTTTTTTGTCTTTTTTGTTTGTGTGCTGTTGTGATTTTTGTACTTTTTGCAGCAAGCAGGGGCACTGAGAGTCAACAAATGGTGCTGGACTTCCAACATCCCCCGCCCCTTGCACCTTCTCTCTCAGTGTTGGTTAGTAATTCCACTAAGAGGTCATTTATGAACAGACCCAAGTACTGGCATCCTTCCTCATTGCATCAATGTTGTTGTTGTTTTTTTAACTGTCACAGCTAAAAGTCGTTCTGCAGACCTGAAAACACCAGACCTCAGCAAACTAAGCAAGCAGCCTCGGGCCCAGTGAAGATCCAACCCATCCCGTGTAAATCAGATTCTTGCATGGTTTCTGCGTAAATGAAAACACACAACTTGGTACTTTGCCAAATCTGCATCTGAAGTACAAGTACAGTTTGATAAGTGAATGACTTTTATATGTACCGGTAATCCGAATAATGTTTCTGCGACGCAATATGTGATAACACATTTTGTTAGCTCATGTAAATATTTTGTTTGTAGAAAAATAAACAAAGTCTTCCAATATTTAATACATTTCTAGCGTCAGTTTTTTCTTTCGCATATCTTTTTATTCTTTGTTTGCCCACTGTCTCCTCCTTGGCACACTCAAACCTTCAGATACACATTCAGTGTGAGTGTTGAGTTTTGTCTGGATGAGTGGATGATGCAAGAGAACAGCGTTTGTTTCTTCATCTTCAATTTAATTCTGTCTTTTTCTTCCATTCTCTCAGTCGCACTCTCTCGTTTTAAAATTTGTTTATTTTTGTTTCCGTTTCACCTCTTTTTCGAGCAAACATCCATCTGAAGGTGAAATGCAGGAATGCACTTGTCAATATTCATCCATGTGAGACGGCAACCATCCACCTCTGCCAAGCAACTCGAACCTCAGGGAGGCAGTTACCCCTGACAACGACTGAAACTGTCCACAGTGCAGTTGAGGGAAGAGGTTGTGATGGGGGTGAGGGAGGGGAAGGGCCTTAGACAGCAGTAAGAAATAGTGGAGCAAGATAGGACACACAAGCATAAGTAGCCGAAACAAACTTCAAAAAGCAAAAGAAGAAAACTAAGTGGTTATGGACTGATTTATGAAGAAGACTGCTCTCATTCTATTCCTTATTCTAACAGTTGAGAGATACTATTGGGTGAAATGTTGTCATATTTAGACACAAATTAAGAATTGTTAATTTGCAAATATTAACAGCAGTATCGATAACCTGTGATAAACTGCTACTAATTCTTAAATGTATTTAAGAAACATGCAACGAGCTGCTAACGATAACTCTCGATATTAATTGCCTGTTAATTATGCATGTGTGTCTTTAAGTCAGAACACTTGTCAGGCATGACAAAAATAAACAGTGAACTGAATGGACAGCTTTATCTGTGCAGGGAGAAGGTGGTGACAGTGACGGGAGAGGTTCGCACTCTTGGGAAACGCCTACCAATCAACCTGTTAGGTGTGTTGCGTGCACAAAAAAACACACACACACACGCTTTTCAACTGTGCTATGGAATGCTTCATTCTGTGTGTCGTAAAGCCCTGCAATGAAGGAGGAGCTGGTGGTAAGGCATTAAATACTTTTCTAATCACTGGGGAAGGCCTTTTATAATTATGACTTAGCAGTGGATAGACTAAGGATTCCCTAAACTGTAATTGATATAGCATTTATAGATTCAACATTGGGTGTTTCACAGACTGTACAGTGCATCTATGCCTGTGTGTCACATTTCAGTTTGTGTAAACAGTGATGCTGAATGCAGCGTGGGATGAAATCGTTCAAATCAGGTCGCTCTTTCGTGTGCTGTTGAATGTTTCTGTGAGTTTGCAGAGACATCAGTAGCGATGCTTGTTGTCCACGGCGAGCTGGACACGTGTTCCAATTCTTCCCTAAGTTAATTGAAAACCTGCAGCCTTACACAGCAGCGGAAGAATCCGTCTTTAAAAATGAATGCATGTGTGAGACTTTCATTCAAATACAGCAGCGAACTGCACATTTAAAAAGTGCACCGGTTAGTTTGTGATATAAATCCCTAAATGTCCTTTCAGTTTACTGTTGAAATGAAATTTACAGATTACTGGAAACATTAGAGTGTGGTGGCATAAATGGTGACTGAAGGAACTAATGATAAACATCTCTGAGGTCACTCGCCCACCTTCACTTTGCCCGGTCTCTCCCTGTTCGTGGCATAACCATGGCAACCGGTGATTCCTCTCTCTTCGCTGAGTTTCCATGGTTACCAACCTGCTCTCATTTATAAGCGTCGCCTGGGCAACACAGCCCTGGTTCATTGATGGAATCTCATTATTGCTGCAGCAAGAGAGTTGGGAAGTGGGTCTCCCAACAATTGATTTTTCAACTCCCTCCAAAACCACCCGCATCTTCTTACGTACCTCATCACACCCGTCTCTTACAGCAGGTCCAGAGTATGGAGCAAGAATGCTCAGCACAGCGTCCCTACTATTAGGCTACACATAGCACAAACAAGTCCAAATGCAATATTTTACTGCAGACAAATCTATGTATCTGTTCTCACAGCCCACAAAGTAAGATCTAGAGCAAGGGTCGGGAGCCTTTTTCATGACGCGTGCCACTTTGCAATATACTCAAGAACAAAGTGCCAACACTTCTTTCATAAAATAATTTGTAAAGTATCTGTTTTTACAGTATTTAAACATGTTCAAAAGTGATGGCACTTTTTAACATGTTTAAATACTGCAAAGAAAACTGTTGATCATTATATGTAGAAGTGCACATCTATAAATCAGTGTTTTGTAGGGCAAACACAAAAATGACCGCAGTCGATAGGAAGGCCGCCTTTATGTATTCTCTGTCAGCGAATGGTTTTCCCTCTTACGCTTTGCAGTGTACGTGCAGAGTACGCACATGTGTATGTAGCATAAATGGCCTATACATACATGAATATTAATGTTTGTTGTAGTATTTATGAACAATGTTACAATCTACATTTGCATTTGTATATCCATGTGTATGCATTCATGAGTTTGCAGTACGTAATGCTGCTATCAAAGTGTATTTGCCAATCATAAACACACACATTTGAGTTGTATGTTTGCACCTGTGTTTGTGTGCGTGTGCACTGTTCTGTATGCGTGTGAGTGGTTTATGTCTTTATTGTGTGGAAATGCTGTGGGAGTGCCATGTGTCATCCCAGTGTGAAATCCTGGCTCCTTAGTGTATCCCACTGAGCCCCCTCCTCTCCACACACACAATCACACGCACATTTCATTTATGGTAATTCTACACTGTACATGCATGTTTGAGTATATATATTTTTTATTATCCAAGCTGTTGAATGGGCAAGATCAACGCTTTGCCACATAATAACTGAAGCTGCGTTCTCCCACTGCATGATATTAATACAGTACTGTTCAGATTCCACATTACGTTTACAGGCAGTTTAAAGCATTCCTTAAACTATGACAATGTCTTAAACTTTACCGCCATTATGAGTTCTGAGTTCCTCATCACTTGACTATAAATTTATGTTTTTTGGGCCGAGAGTGTTAAACACAAACACAAGATTTTACGTCAGTTCTATTTAGTGACTGCAGCCTTGTGGTTTGCACCGGGTAGTGCAGTTAGCAGGAACTAATGTAACATTGCCACTGTCGTGATGCTTTTCTGTGTAGAACCACATGGATACAAGAATGCACTGGTCTCTCACACACACAACGAGCAAAAAATAGTAAACATGACTCTACAACTCATTTCATATTATCATAACTAGAATGCATGCAAAGAAAAATATTTGAAGGCTGCAGAATATTTCATGAAAATATCCATTTACTCTAAATCTTTCCAGCCAAAAAGTCAAAAATAGAGAATTTGATTAATTGAATATGGTGTCAAATATTTTGTTGGGTGAATGATTCCTCAACATGAAGTTTCCATTGCATTTTGATGTGATCATAATGGTGGACATTCCTGTCCCCTGTTAGAACTGTAATCAGGTGCACACTCTCCAGGAGCGAGTACGGGAAAAGATGTGCACATTCTGAGGATATGTCATACGACAATGGGGCTGAGGACAGCACATTCCCGTCACGTTGTTGTAGTGGCCACCCGATTCTGTGGTTATTGATTCACTGTGGTGCATTCCCCATTCCGTCAACCAGAATTACTCATTAACAACTTCTCTGGGGGTGTTTGGCCAGTCAGTTCTGCAGAGCCTGCACCAACAATGACACCCAGGTCTTCACGTGTTTCACTATTTGATGTCACCACTTGCCCCTTCTCTTCGTACAATGACCTACTAATGTGAGTTTTACAAAATATTGGCCATTTGTAATTTGCTTTGTCATGGATTACATCAAGAATAAACAAAAATGTACACCTGCATATTGCTTCACTTCTTAGACCCTGCCGTGGTTGCAACGTTCCACAAGAAATTAAGTCAGACATTTGTAGTTTACAGCTCTGAGAAGTGACATTTAATTTGGCCCTGGTTGCTGCTCCCCGTGGTGTGTTTCCGATCGAGGCTGTGTGTGTGTTTGTGTGTGCATGTATGTCCTCATCAAAGGAGGAAAGCAACTGAGTGGGAATGGCTCTGATCATATGCACACCTTGTCAACCAGAAGTCTGCTGTGTCTGATCAAAAGGGGGGGGAAGTCATGAGCACACACACACACACACACACACAGGTGCCCTGCACACAGAGATTTAGAATAAGGATCCAAAGAGCAATGTATTTTCCAAGTTGTTGTGGACAATAATGATGAAAAACACAGAAATAACTATGACACATAAACAATATGTGTAACATATTCAATAGTAAGCATATAAAGTATTGCATTTGCCACAGGATTATTTTGGGAAAAGATTTTGGTAAAAGATTTTTAAATAAAATCAAGAATTTGTCATAAGGTTGTATTCATGCAGACTCACCCGGTGAGCACGACCACGAAGTCCATGACGTTCCAACCATTCCTCAGATAGGAGCCCTTATGTAATGCAAAACCCAAGGCCAGGATCTTGATCCCTGACTCCAAACAGAAGATGGCTATGAAGTAGGGCTCTGTATCCTCCTGCAAGGGAAGGGAAGGGAGAGGAGATATACCAAACTAGAAAAGGACTCAGAGAAAGCAGAACGCCGCCAAGCAGCTCCTTCCCCTCCTAATTGTATTTTAGATAAAAGCCTTTACATATAGCAGACGACAATGCATGGTGGGAAGTTTGGAGAAAGCCCGAAGCCCTCCATATGCACAACATTTTGTCAATGAAACTATATTCCATGAGCCATTGTGCTTATTTCTGTTCATATACATAATGCCAATGTTTGAATATACTGATTTGTGTGAGTGTGTGTGTGTGTGTTACCAGTCGTTCAGACAGAGGTGTCTTGTCTCCATCAGGAAGATGCTGTTCCAGAGCCAGGACAATGCAGTTTGCAATGATGGTGATGAGAATCATCCATTCAAATGGAGTGCAGCTGGAGTTAAGGAAAACATCAGCCAATAGAACACAGACACACATTTTATGAACATTGTGAGTACTCATACAGGTAACACCACCAGTTTTCGAACAGTTTTAAGGAATGAATTCTGCTCGACAACCGAGGTTCCACTGTAGGCCTATCTGAAACCTATTGTTCATCTTTGTCTGCATGTATGTCACCATTGTGTGTGACATTTACACACAAACACAACCAACACACTTGAAAAATGGTCGGTACATGTCAGATCACAACATTATATTAATCAATGTTTGCAATGCTACAGCTTGAAAATCAAAAGTACATCAATGATTGATATCATTAGATTTAAGCTGAAAATAGGCAGTTTTCACATATACACACACACACACACACACACCCACAGCATTACCACCACAAATAACAACCCATACAAACAACTGAGCGCTGCACAGCAACCTCTATGAGTCAGGCGTTGTGTGTGTGTGTGTGTGTGTTCATGTCTGTGTAATAGTTGCTGTCGGGGCTGTGAAGACTAGATATCACCAGACATATCAAGCATGACCCTAATTGGCCAGTCATTAGTCTGTTAGCCTGGATGTGTGTGCGTGGTGGGAGTGCACGTCCATCTGCGACACTGACACTAACACTATGGCCAGAGGATGGCCTCTGTGTGTGTGATGTAAGAGGATCAGACAGATCAGTCTGAGGAGTACACACTGCACATGCTGGCTGGCAGACACAACACTAGCTGGAAGAGGCAGCAATCGACATATAATATAGCTGAATATAAATTAAGGACAAAACTCCCTCAACAATGTTGGAAAATCATGTTTGAGAAATTGGAGATAATACAGACTACAGAATCCGGTTGAACAGATAAGCAAATGCAAATTTCACAGCAAGTTAGAGGAGAAAGAAAAGTTCTGGAGTGACTTAGATGAAGTGGTTCAGAGTTTAGTCTAGAGGTGGGATGCACCAGGGATCAGCTCTGAGCCCCTTTTTGTTTGCCATGGTGATGGATAGGAGGTGAGATAGGAAGCTCCTTGGAATATGATGTTTGCAGATGACATTGTGATCTGCGGTGAAAGCAGGGAGCAGGTAGAGGATAATTAAGAGAAGTGGAGGTCTGCTCTGGAAAAGAGACGAATGAAGGTGAGCAGCAGTAAAACAGAGTATATCTGTGTAAATGAGAAGGTCCCAGGGGGAACAGTTCGGATGCTGGACAAGTCACCAGTTCATTGCAGGGCCAAACCATAGACAAACAATCCATGCCTATATGGTCAATTTAGAGTTGCCAATTCACCTTGATGATACGAACACAGACATGGGCAGAAGATATGAACTCAAACTCGATATATTTTGTTGCTATGCAGTTTACAGTAAACTATGCAGTGTGTGTGTGTGTGTGTGTGTGTGTGTTTTCAGGCTGCACCATCTATTATTCAGCAAACATACACTCTGCTGGCCCTAACAAACTGCTGAAAGCAAGAGGTAACACTCCTTACGTCTGTGTGTGTGTGTGCAGGGGTGTGTGTGTGTTCCATTTCCGCACTTCCCTTCTTTCCATTTTGTCTTCTCCTGCTTCTCCTCATCTTGATTGATTTTTTGTTCTCAAATGATTTCACTCACAATTCATGTCTCTGTTCTTTTCTTTTCCCTCCTCTTGCTGCTTCCCTCCCTCCTTCCTTCCAGCTGACTGCACACTGGAAGTCATCCCTTATACTGTACTTCCTTCCTCCCTTATCTATCTCTGTCTTCTCCTCACTGTCTGTTTTGTACACATACTCCTAATTACTTTTTTTGACTGAGAAAGAAAAAAAGTGAATCGGAAGCCATCAGAGACCAGAATTATTTTGGCAGCAGAATGTTGGTGAGCACTGCAAAAGAAGAAGTGTGTATTATTTTCTTGCTAATTAAAAATGCTTTCTGAGGACCACAAACAAGCCTTGCACACAGTCTCTCCTCTTCTATTTATTCTTTATCTCTGCTTTCCACTACTCCAGCAAACAATTACAAATAATAAAAAAAATACGCACAGGCACACACAGTCACACAAAAGCAGACATTATTATACCAACTAATTCACTGATGGTGCACAGGTAATGCTACACTAACCAAAGCAGGGGAAAAGAGATACCCCTTCGGCAAGTTGTTTCATTGCCTATTATTGTTTGGAAATGTGTGTGTGCAAGCACACAAAAAAACACACACACACACACACACACACAAATAGAAAGAGAGACGGAATCTTTGTCCTCAGGTCTAATCCATCCTCCTTCCTCCCCTGTGGGGGTATAGGATTTTTCTTTGTCGAAAAAAAGCCTGAGATTGATTATAGAGCCCTTAATGACATTACAGTGAAGAATAAGTATCCTTACCTCTCATAGCTTCTCCATTTGGGTCACTTCACCAAGCCAGTTTTCTGTCATGTCTGTCTAGTCTGGCTCAATATTGTCAAAGTCCAAGCATAACATCTCCTGTTTTCGTAGTTCTATCTCCACCCTGGTCACCTGTTGATACTCCTCACCTGTGCTGCCGTGGCCACCTGCCTTCCATCTGCTTGATCACATCCCGTCATACACTCAGCTCTGACACCACACTCTTGCCAGATTGTTTGTGACTTGTTCCATCTTTCCAGCACCCTATTTCAGACCTTGGACTTATGTGTACCCACCTTCCTTGTTTTTGGATCTTGCCTGCCCCATTAGATTTGTCTGCCTGATTGTACTGATTAACTAGTCTGTGAAAACTGCCCAATTGTCTCATTGTCTGCCCCTACCCTGATTGGTCTGCTGGTTATTTTTCATGGCTAAGGAATCTAAAAATAGAAATAAAATAAATGTAGAACGTAATTTTTGGTGTAAATAACAATATAGGGGGACTGAGGTGCTTGGCGGAGGTCTGTGCTTTTCTAGTATCTTACATATGAAATTCCCTGTAGCCAATGCTGATCTTAACTCTGGCAGGTAACTCTGTTTGAACAGCTTCTTTAGTAGGTCACCCATCATCTGGAGTCCTGCTCTATTTTAACAATCTAGTCATCTTTTGAATTATTAAATGTGGTGGCTGGCTGGTAAATTCACCAGCTGCAGAGCACAGAAAAATGTCTTCCTTGTGTTTTACATTTTTGTCTACTTTATCTGTTCATTTTCAAATTTGATAATAGTGAGACATAATTTTCTTAGTCTCTAGTTTTAACACATAACCAAAAGCCTGTGGAGTATTTTAAAAAACAGTCGTGCCACTACTGCTGGTAAAGTTGTCCTTACAATCTACTGCTGAGTATTGGGGGGGGGGCAAGGATTGCCTATACTCAGTGAAAGCCAGACTGCTCCTTTACTGTAATGAGGACTTACAGGCCTGTGGAACCTAAATCAAAATATACATATAACAATTGAAACTCATTATTTCTCATTATGAATAGTCAACTGCTTGTGATCAGTAAAATATTGTCTTCACTTTAATTAAACTTCATTGTGAAGTTCTTGTAATGTTCTTGTATACTTGAAGTTTTGTCATTAAGAGTGATTTTCACATTTCTGTTGTGTGGCTGTTTGACTTCAACGAATGGGCGGATATCGTGGAGGATTATTCGGCGTGGGGGTGGGAGGGGTCTGTATGGTTCCTGCATGCCCCGGGCCCCAGCAAGTTTGTTGACAGCCCTGTATGTAAATACAGCATGTATGGTCACTGCGGCTCGATCTAAGCCAGTCGCTGAGACGCCCATGTCAAAGCTCATGTGGCTTTGTTTGCAAAAATCAAAGCAACCCCCCACACCGCCCCCCCCCCCCCCCCCCACACACACACACACACTCTTCAGTCCATGTCACGTGAACTCCTTTTTGTCCAACTCAATCATATACTGTGACATCTGATGACATAGTGGTGTGAAGGAATTTTCAATTTACAGATCTTGCATCCAAGCAGAGGTCCGGTCATCCAGCAACGTCAGCCGTGAAGCTGACTGGCAGTCAAAGCAGATCGCCTTCACTGCAACCCCTGGACCACGGAAAGCTGCAGCGGAGTTGGATTCAGACCTGCTGGCTGATTTTCTGGAGCTGTTCCCGACAGAAGGGCTGATCAAACATATTGCTGATCAGACCATTCTCTTTGCGCAGCAATTTTTCACTGCACATCCTCAGACCCTGCCTCATCACCGAGGTGACGCATGGACTATTGGAGAACTTAAACGATTGTTTGGACTGACATTTCTCACTGGCTATAGATAAAAACCAAGCCTGTCCCCGTAATGTGGATGAGCTGGAGGCAACTCCGTACTTCAGCAAAACCATGTCCAGGAACTGATTTCAGCTGATATGGAGGTTCCTCCATTAAAATGACAATTCTCAAACTGATGCCTGTGACAGTATGGCAGAAACGTTCAAAAGCTGTATCATGTTTGTGGAACGCTCAGGAAGAATCGGGGGGGGGGGGGGGGGGGTCGCTGAAGTGATAAAAACAGACCTCGGAGCAGGGTGGGAACACTCATGCAGCGCAATGGAAATGTGATGGTTGTAGCGTGGCAGGACAAACGATAAAGATGGTGACAACCTGGAATAAAAAGACATAAACTAGTCGCTGAGTTTAAGTGTTACCAAATGTTTGTTATGCGGTTAGTTAGACAGTCACCAGGGCTGCATGCAAAGACAAAGATTAAACTAGTGAGAAATAAAATCTAAAAGTCACAATTAGTGCACTTTATGAAGATGAAATGCAAACTGTTGAGCTGTGGCAGAAGGGACAGAAATCCAATTTATCCATGAATGGGGCGGATGAGTTGGGCCAGAACATTGTTACTACCCATCTGTTCGTAGGTCGCTGAACTGACCTCCAAAAAATGTGTGGCTTATTTATTTCAAATATCTATGTTCAATGCTTATGTCATGCCAGGAACCCAGGGAAGTGCAAAAGCCTCCTGGAGCACCGGCTTGGACACTGCGGAGTGTGGGCAGGGAGGAGGAGGAGGGAGATGATGGAGGTGTGGGGGCTGGGGGGTGTGCAGACTTGGAGGAAGGCCATCTCACTCCAAGGTCTTCATACGACACAGACCCAGAGAGCAGGCTGGATGGGCAGATGGCAAACCATCAGACCATCAGAGACCCGCGAGGAAGTGTAGGGTCTGCTTGGGCAGAGGTCAGCGTCGCAAAACCAAAATGTGGTGTAAGTCTTGCTGCGTCCCTTCACGCGCAGGAAAATGTTTCATTTCTTACCACACTAAGGTGGATTACACTTTTTGTGCTGTAATCTACGAAGAAGCTAAGAAGCTTTTCTTTCAATTTTTTGGAGGCTAGTAGTGAGAACAGGAGAGATTCTCCATCTAATAATAGCACACACACACACACACACACAATTCTCACATTGCTGAACATACTGGTGAAAATTTATCTTCAATAGAATAATATTAAGAGCTTTTCAGTCACAATTGCAATAGAAGAGGGAATGAGAATATGTTTTGATTTAAAAAGTAGTCAATGTGAACACCACTGGCTTGGAGATGCTATTGACTACCCTGCCAGTATCTCTTTATCCCAATACTGCCATTGATCAGTGTTGCTTGACCAATGTGTGTCTGATGCTCAGACCAGCATGATCCAGTTACACTCAGCTGATTTGAAGCAGACGCCCGATGCACAGTCTCTCCTCCTTCTGTGCCTCCTCACTCCTCATACAGCAGTGTGTCAGTGTGTCTAGTTTATATCCTGTATACTGTATGCCCTGCATTTTTAAGTTGGGATAAAGGGTACACGTGTGTGTGTGCGCGCGCAAGTTGATTGGCTGATAAATGATGAATGTCCAGGAAATGAAGAGTTCAGCAGCAATGAGAAGCAAACACATGACATCAGCAGCTTCTACATTAGACACCAAATCTTATCTGCAGAAGAGCGCACTATCTCATTATTTAGTACACTCAAACAAACACACACACACACACACACACACCTACACATGCACAGCAACTTTGCACACAAGCAAGTGTATAAAGAGATACATAAACATGGACAGTTGAAAACAAATACAGAGCCATAGCTAGAATAATAAATTGTACATATGTGTGTGTGTGTGTGTGTGTGTGTGTGTGTGTGTGTGTGTGTGTGTGTGTGTGTGTGCGTGTGTGTGCGTGCTTGCCAACTGCATTCGAAGGCAACGTGCGTTGTCCCCACGCTGCTGTGGTGACTCATCAAACTAGTGAATCACAGGATGGTCTGATTTAGAAACACACAGCAAATAAATATCATACAATTCTAAAATATTTAAATTTCAAGAATTTTGTTGAAAATTGTTTTTCATTTACAAAAACATTTCCTTGTTCTGCAGTAGCGTCTGAAAATGATACTGCGTGCAGCACCCGGGCAGCAGATGGCGGTGGAAATGTTTAAACTACTGAACTAATGATGTCAATGTGAATTCAGTTGCTGAAGGTATGTTTTATGGTCCTTTAATCTAAAAATGTAAATAACATTTTACGCTAATTTCGTCTTGGGCCGCTCCCCCCCCGCCTTGTGGCTCACGGGTTTGCTGGAGCCTCTCTCATTTGGCCATGAGAGAGCTAAAATGCAGGCCACCCTGTAGGATGCATGCTTTTAGTGGTGGGAAGAAGCCGGAGAACCTGGAGAAAACCCATGCAAGACACGGGGAGAACATTCAAACTGCACAGAACGGAATTAGACCTGGAACCTTCTTGCCGTGAGGTAAAAGTGCTAGCCACAATATCACGGTGTCATGTCTTTCTATTACGATGACTGTTATTGCAATGATGGATGCATGTGTGTCTCCATCCCTCACTCCCTCTCTTTCCACTTGTCCTCCCCATGTCTCTCTTTCTCTTTCTCTCTTTCACCTGGACCATTCAAAGAGGAAGGCAACCCATTTTGAGACTTGGATCTGCTCAAGGTTTCTGCCTGTAAAGTAGCAATTATTTCTCACCACTGTCTCATGTGCTTGCTAACGGGAGACTGTTGTGTGAATGTACTGTTGTCAGTCTAGTCTTGTTCTTCTTGGAATGTGTTTTTTTTGTGTGTGATTTTTTTTTGGGGGGGGGGGGGGAATCACTTAAATGCTACAAACAGTAATAGTTTTTGTGATAAAGCTTTTGTTTGTAATGGTTCTTGCAAATTTTTTCCATTAATACTGGATGCTCTCTTGTGTTTTTATAACTGCACTTCTATTGTAACACCTTTCTGCACACAAAATCGCTCTCGGGATTTAACCATGTCAAAAAAGTTGCATTGTGCCTGAGCTTAAAAAAACCCTTTAATGGTTCATGACAGCAAGTAATTCTGCCTCCTTCTCCTCCTTAAATGTTAAATCCATATAAGGCAGTGAATACATCCGCCTGCCTCTCTGGAAGCATGTTAGAAGAGTAGAAGAAAGGAGGGAAGTGTGTTTCATATAGCCCATACCAGAATCCCCTGCCAACAAATGGTTAAATACAATCTCACGCAGCATGTGCCTGAGTGTGTGCATCCAGAGGATTAAAGACTGTAATTATAAGTATGTCCTCTTCTCTTTGTCTCTTTTTTTTCTGTCTTCTCCTCTCGCTGCCGGTTCAAATCTCACATTGTTGGAGCCTTACTTTGCTTTGTATGAAAGTCTAAAAAAAACGAATTCTACAACAATAGTGCATTAAAGCTGCAACATATTTCACTATCAATCTGTCGCAGAGTGTCTCTATTCAATTATTAATTACTTGTGTCAGAAACTACAAAATATAATAATGTCATTTGTCAAATAAAGCCAAGAGATATTCAGCAATTTAACCACTGCATTTTGGACACTATGAAACACGGAAAATATTCTGTTAACATGCAGCTTAATCTGCAAACTATGGCATTGTTCCTGAAATAAATACAGAGTTCATTAATGCACACGTTTTAGTTTAAACACAACACTGCTTGTGGTTCCTTCAGTCAATGAGTGTATATTATAGTATGTTAACTACGTTTGAATCTTAATTGCATACATTGTATGTCATGATCAAGGACTGCTACGATTGGTGAAGGCATTTTCCCATTTCCCAGAATTTGTTCCTCAATATCTCGGTTGATTATTGACAGATGTTTATGAGATTTTACGGAGTCATGTAGGGACCTCTGTCATTCCACCGAATTTCATCCAGATTGGATACAGATTGCGGATACTGTCTCGATCCGGATTTTCCTATTTACTTATAATGGAGGCTTTTTCAAAAAAAATAATATCTTGTAAAATATGCATTAAATTCACTCACCAAACATCTCAGTCATAAAAGGGTCCGATATGCGCTATCATGCAAAATGCCTTGTGGATTAAAAAATCTTACATTATAACATTAAAACCCCATTTGTGAGGGTTGCTATGGTGACCTTTGCTGCAGGTTGATTTCTGCCCTGCACAGCTGCGGAGGCATCGTTGAACTGAACGAGACACACCTGTTACACATCTCACCCAATCAGCTCCTGCCTCTCTGGACAGTTCTCTGCCAGAACATCCTCTCTGTTCTGTCAGTACTTTCAGGTTCTCCCGTTCTATGTGTCGTCCTGTATTCTCTAGTTCTATCTTTAATACTTGAAGAGACAGATCCAGTTGAAATTGGGGTACATTTTCACAACAAAACAATTTTCCTTTTGGACACTTTCAATAATGTCTGTCTTATTGGCTCCACAAAGGTGGTTCAGTTTTTGCTGGCCTTTACCAAGACACTGTGGAATTAGTAGTGGGAAAACGAATTTGTTGTCTCTTCATATGCTATAGATCTAGATCAGGCAAACTACGCCTCGTGGGCCATACTGGATGTGGCCCGTTGGTCTTTTTAATCCGGCCCGCCAAACTTGTCTAAATTATGTAATTATATTTAATTTTATTATAATTAAACTCATTCATTTGACCTTTTCCCTGTAATTTGTACAATGAGCCTTGCATATTCATGCTTTGCTACCTGTAAAAAGCATGATGATGATGATGATAATAATAACAACGCATGTGTGTGTGTTATGTACACAAATGCATGTGTCTGCATCAACCTGTCCTGTGCTTTCTCTTCTACCTCTTCCTCACTCTCCATCAATAGAATAAAAAAAAAAGAAAAAGAAAACGCCACCGCTGTGCTTTTCAGCAAAAGCATCTCGGCACCAACACACATACACAAATGCTCACAACGGCTGGCTGAAGGCCAATCAATAATTCACATAGTGCAGATCGAATCAAGATCAGACTCAACATGGGGAGAAAACACTTTGGCTCTCATGTTCTTTTGCTCTCTCATTCTTCTCCTTTCTCCATTTCCAACCCTTTCATTTCCACCTAACACTGTTTTTCCATGTCTTGCAGTGTGGGCGTGGCCACCGGAGAGTTTTCTGAACACCTGGAGAATACACCCGCCAGTCATTGATCATTAGAAATGTGTGTCATTTCAACCCGCCCTGCTGACGTTCCAGCACCCGATTATTCGTCTCCCTTGCCAACTCGTGTTTTCCCGTTGCTCCTTTTTACGTAGCTCCAGCGTGTTTTTGCCTTCTCTTCTGCGACTCTAAGATTTATATTCCGTAGGTTTTTGCTTTTGCCAGCGTTTCTGATTTTCGTACTTTTCCAGCGCTTTGCCCGCTGTGCAAGTTTTGCATTTAGTATTTTGTGCTAACGTCTAGTGGTACCTCAGCCAGTCCAAGCCTTAGTTCTTATGTATAATGAGTTTTCGTCTTCGAATTGAGTAAAGTGTTTCTGTTGATCTTTTACTCCTGCCTCTGTGTCTGCATTCTGGGGTCCGCCACCTTGTTTATGACAACCTGCGATACAAAATAGAAAAACGGCACACCGAGGGCTAAGTTGATAAATGTTATGCTGACACAAATCTGTCACGGGTGAAATTTTTACCAATAGTTCTGAGAATGAGAAAGTGTATGCATTCGCGGTGCAATGTGTCCCCTTTTGAAGTTGTCTTTGCAGCCCCACCAAACATTGGCCTGGGACCCCCCCCCCACCGAGAGATCCCATGGAGACTTTGTACAAGAATGACATGATTAATTACTGCAGTGCAGTGACCTCCACAACATCCAACCAAGCGATTTGGTGCTGATAAACAATCACGGACGAAAGATGTGGAAACGCCACCATTGGCCGGGCCCATTCCAATTTCTGCTGACGACGCTCCTCATCTTGCAAAGCAGCTGTAGCCTACGTCCACTCATTGCCTCAGTTCTGTGTATAAAGATGATGTGTCACCAGCCGTTCTCCAGTAAAATCTCTCACCCAACTGTGTGTTGACTTATGGCGTTCGCTCCCTTTTAAAAAAAAAAAAAAAGATTCTCGCTCAAAGATAGTTGTTGTTGAATACTTTATCACAGAAAAATATCCGCCACGCCCACACATGATACCAGGCAGCATTGTCAAGCCCAACTGGGAAAGAGTGAAAACCGTGCATATAATTACAGCCCTGTACAGATGGTCAGTGTGTGTGTGTGTGTGCGTGTGTGTGTGTGTATTTGAGTGTAGGTCAGAATGTTTTCAACATAAATCTCGTGGGTCGTGGTTGCATGGACAAACCTATTGTCATGGTTACTGGCACTTACTGGTTTTTCCCTTCTCATCTGTTTCTATTTCTGCTCCTCAGACTGCAGCAGTCAGGATTGGCCGTTTGCTCCGGACACACCGGATCCTCAGTCCTGACTCATTTTCCCTGCCCCTTAAATCTCCTCTCCACCACCAGCCTGTGCCAAACGATACGGCTTCCGCCGGCTTTATGTCCGCGCTGTCTGATACTCCGTGTCTAGTTCGGCCTACCCTCGCCTGCTGCAGCTTGTTAAGTGAATTTGTATATTGGAGGCTGTGTATTTTTGTTCATACTTTAGTTTTTCCCTCCAGCCAGTCTTCGCTAGTCCTGGGTTCTTTTCTCATTACTTGTGCTGCTATTTACATTTTTCGGCTGTAATTTCTTTGTTACTGTTTTCGGATGCCTGCCAGTCCCATACCATCTTTTAGGTTTGTATTTTTACATTGCATGAGTAAAGACTGTTTTTCTTATCCCTGCCTGAGCCTCTGCCTTTTGGGGTTCAACTTATTAGACTGTGTCCTGGCACTTATAGTGTTTTATGATGCATCCACATCATTCATTATTCTTTATTCATAAAATAATTATTGAAATATACAGTATTCTTACCATTTCTGTTAGATAAGTGAATTACATAATGATGTATTATAACAATTAAAGTGAAATTGTCATAGCAACACAAATACATGTTTATGCATTCAGAAGAATCTATGCAGAACCATAATTATAATGTATAATTTTATGGTTTGCATCTTCATTTAAGGAGTCCCTTCACACTGAACATTGTAATTAAATGGAATGAAACTATAAATATTTTATGAACCAGATAATTATATAAATTCACTGGTGTACTGTACAAAACAACAACCATGATGGTATATGCTGGCTCTCTGATTCATGCTTTGAAAGCATTGTAATTTTTTTTGCTACAATTTGCAATCATTTTTGAAAGAGTAATTTAAGCAAAACCATTCAGATCACTTTGCTGTTATTACCGCACTGAACCTATGCTGCAAGCTAAAATTTAGATTTCTCGTTTAAACAAAGAAGGGTATTTTTAAAGTACCTAATCTACAACATATTGCAAGATAAAATAATAAGAATCCTCTGTAGAAAAATTCCAGTTCCGTACAGTAGATATGGCAACTCATTTTCCCAAACAAACAAGTGGTAAACAGAATGTAACTTTGTTTTTCCAGAACTAATGACAGAAGCACACACGGACCCCAGCTCACTGCACATGTGCAATCTGATCCTCCGCAACATCAGAATGGCTGCTCTCAGGTTTCTTTTAATGTTTCAGAAACGCTGTGTTCCCTATTCAACTTGGCTGGAGTGAGTGCATGAACACATTCACGCTGTCAAACGGCAGCATATTATGAGTACCTGGACGGCGTACTCAAAATGACCCAAAAGTTGAATGTGGATCAATGGACTTCTCACCCTCAATGGTTGCTATTTGTTATATCACCATGTGGATGGTGTAAATCTAATTATGAGGGGAATGAGCTGCTCGGCGGAGGTCTGCGCTCTCTGAGTGCCTTTCTAGTTATTTATTTATTTGTTTCCCTTATGTTTTTAGATGTATTGTTTTCGCTTTTGATGTTAATTTACGTGCAGCACTTTGGTTCAGCTTTTGTTTGTTTAAAGTGCTTTGTAAATAAACGCTGAGTAGAGTTGTATATTCCCAATTAAAATATCCCAAAGCACAAAAACGTGACATATTTAGATATTTAATTAAGAGTTCAAACATTGCCTTGAACAGGTTTTTCTTAATAAACGGATGAAGTCAGGTCTAATCAGACTTCACCAGGTCCTATTACCCGTCGACCAGCCTGTTCGAACCATGACAGATTTTTCCACTGCTGTCCTGCAGAATGAGCTACAGGACAGCCATATATGGTCAGTACTAATTAGAGCGAGTCATTTCCTCTCCTTTCTGGTAAGCCTTCATAACGCTGACATCAGCACTCAGCTCTGACTACAGCTATAGATCCAAACCACACACACACACACACACACACACACAAACTCAAAGATTCTTTACAGGATCAAACGTAATCTTGTAGGCCTGCTTGAGAAACATTTCCATCACAGCAGCATCATCAACATGAAAGTGGATGATGGTGACGTTATGACAACCAGCATCATAATCGACGTCGAGTTTCATTCCTTGAATCGCAGCTTTATCAGAGAGGGAGCGAAGTAGGTTTGACACGGCAGTCAGAGTGAAGTGGATTCTGTCCTGTGGCACAGACAGACAGGCAGACAGACAGACAGACAGAACTTCCACTCTGCTGATTGTTGGATCAACATCAAACCACACTGAACCACACCTCGCCAAGCCCTCCAGCTTCCACACAGACAGACCCGGTCCCTTAGCAGGGTGCTCGTGAAAAGATATGGCCATTCGGTGATCTTTTTTGCATACTTCCTCACCACGTTGTCTTCGCTGAAGAGGAAGAGGGAGCGGTTGACCGTGAGGCAGCTCTGCCGGACGGGTATAGGGTTGTACAGGGCCATGGTCCGCGCTCTTTGGGCCATTGACTGCTTGTACATCCTCTGCGCCCCTTGGGGGGCCCCTTGCCTGCTGCCGCCGCGGCCGGGCCCCCCTTGTCCGCCGGCACCTCCGCCACCGCCACCACCACCTCCTCCTCCTCCTCCTCCTCCATACCTGTTGGGTTGTTCGTCTCCAAAACGCGCCATTCTGCAGACACCAAACGCCAAAGGTTAGGAAGGAGCCCGGGGGGGATCTCAGAGTGACACCTCCACATGCCACCTCCCCATCAACCGCGGCTCCAAACACATGCAGAATGGAGTCCTTCTTGCGTTTGCTCTGCCTCTTTCTCCTGCTGTCGTCGATGTTTGTCTACTTCCCGGATCTCCAGCGCCGAGAAGGTACCTCCATTTGTGTGTAGCGGGAAGGAGGGAGGGAGGGAGGGAGGAGGAGGAGAAGTGATGGGAGGAAGAGGAGGGAAGAGAGATGCGCACGACGACTCTGATTGTGTTTGGAATATGAATGGAGAAAAGAGCGATATATTTCTACAATTTGTGGCAAATCAGTTCCGTATCAGGAAAAAAAACCTAATGTCTTCATAGTATTTTTCTCCCCATGAAAGTCCATCACATGAACTACATGCGATGAAGATGCACAGCGGTGCGCTTAGAATAATATTGCAATCATTCTCACTCAGTCGGCGAGGACTGCAGCCCAGACTAGAGCATCTTGACAGAATCTGCAGTTTTCTTTTCCCCTCTCCTGCCCCCCCCCCCCCCCCCCCTTTTTTTTTTTTTTGTGAGATGAAAATAGAAACAGATAAGAGTAAAACGCTTAATTATTTATTTATCCTTTTCGCTATGAAACCGCAATGTTTGTTGTGCCACTGTCTCCACCTCTCACTGACGCCGTCCCGTTCGGGTTACACGCAAACACTAAACGAGCGGGGGATTCCCCAAAACCCGAGCCTGGTGACTTTTGTTGATGGACGGTGCGGCATCCCCCCCCCCCCCCCCTCCTCCTCTCCTCCTCCTCCTCCTCCCCCCCAAGGCGTCGGTCACTGATTTTGGGCGTGCTTGCGCGTATTTATAAACGAAATACGCCGGTCCTCGATATACTGCTTAATATATTTTATCCACTTCCACCAGGGAAAAAAAAAAAATAGCTCGCGAAGTTACAAGAAAAATAATGTCAATAATAATAATGATCATCTATAATCCAAGGTTGGGCGAACACGAATCCCGGATGAGTCCGATCCGGAGCACAGAAAGTTCACGGAGGAAGGCGGCGTCATCACATAATCAATTCTTGGTCACGTCGCGTAACGGTGGCGGCGCAGGTCGTGCTGTCACGGCGGCTCTCATCAGCACCGGGCAGACACTTCAGCATCCGCACCCAGCAGCATCGACCCGGAGGCTCCTCGAATCAGAGAGGCGCGCAATCCCGCAGTGCTCTACCGAGTCCGGTTTGTCTCTCCGCCGTCTCTCTTTCTCTCTCTCTCTCTCTCTCTCTCTCTCTCTCTCTCTCTCTCTCTCTGTCTCTCTTCCGTGGAGACCAACCTAGAAACGACGAATTCCGACGAGCGGAGCGCCTCTTGGGCACTCAGGCTCAGGTAGCAATCGGGGTGGAGCAGCGCACTGGGCATCTAAGGACGTGCGGGAAACCGAGCGCCGCGCGCAGATCCGTGGCCGAGCCTGTAGCAGCGCACGACGCACGACGCACGGCGCCTAACCCGAGCCTTGCCAGATCCCCCCGCCCCACACTTGATGATGTTGAATATATTTATTAAATAGAATGTTAGAGCAGTACAAGTACAGTAGCATGTATTACAGTACAAAGTACAGTCAAACATCCTGTCTAAGAGGAGCATTTCAAAAAGGCCCTTGCGGTCTTGTGTTCAAAGTCCTGAGTAAATAATTCATCGACATGTGACAATACCAATAAAAAAATGACTCAATTGATGCAAAATAACAATAAATTAAAAAGACACATAATATGTACAACGTAGGTCAACTAAAAAAAGGAGGGGAATTGATCCGGAGAGAGTTGTGATGACTATCTCCATTTCTGCCCTCCTGAAAGGTGAATTTTCAGGGCTGTTTTGAAGGAGGCCAAAGAGGTGCATGTTTTGAGGGCAGGAGTCAAGCAGTTGACCCACTTCAACCCGCTCCCCCCATAGCCACGACCGCAGGCCGCTCTGTGAATGATGCTCAATTTACCAGACACTTAACATAAATCAGATAGAACGCATCAAATACACCCGCTCAACAATGATGTGATATTTAATTTTATTTATCAGCAGGAACTGCTGATGGATATTAGCTGTAAATGTTAATGTGGACAGGGTTAGAAGCAAGCTTCTTTCAGGGCATCCCTCTCTGCAGGAGAAGAGAGGAGAAGAGCTGGGTTATTTCAAGTGAATGTTGTCCCTTCCACCCTGCCTCACCCCTATCAACACAATGTAATCTACGTGCAACAATCAACGTTTGCACAGACGAGTCACTGGTTTTCTCAGCTAGGTTTGACAGAAATTCCTCATAACAAATGTATAAAAAAGGACGCTTGCAAATAAACTGAGTTGGACCAACATTTCCAGAGTCATTTTGAGGACAATTTGAAAGTTGCTTTCAAATCTCCCTTCCGTCTCCTCTAAGCCGTCTGTCTTCCTGGCTCTGGCATCTGAGACGTCTTTGATGCAATTCCACAAGCTGTTTGCCTGAACCAGCCCCAAACTGTCAACTCTCCAGAAGAGGAAAATGAAAGCGGTGGTTGAGATGGAAAAGGGTTGTCAGGATCCAAACTTCTTCGAGTTTATTTTTTATTTTTTTTATAGTCAAAAATGAAAAGAAAAAAATATTATTGAAGTTAGATGATTAAAATAAAAAATAGCCATTTTGACATTGTACTTTGCTTAGAAACAGGTACTGACCTGTGTCCAAGGCACTGTCTATGCTTATGAAACAAGAGTTTAAAGCGCTGCACAGCCTGCATGTACCTTTGTACCTTTGTTGCATCGGACTGGGCTATACTTACCTCCAGACATCTGTTCATTTTGATGAACTCTTTCTCTATCAACGACTTTGCCAGGTCTTATCCCATTCCAAAATCAGCTGATAGAATATTGAAAATGCCAGATGGTGCATTTTGAGATGGATCTGAAAGGAAACTGTGGTAGAAGTCAGCAAAGTCTCAAATAACTTCATGAAAGGGGGATTACCCGCTGGTCTGCAATGCAACATCAACATTGATACAGTACTTCACCTCCCATTTCTATATCAAAATTTAGAATTTAAATAGTTTCAGAAATTAGGAGTTCAGAAATTGTAAAACAAGCACAAACGTGTAGGTTGGGTTGAGGTTTTAAACCCAACACATAGCATTAGGATTGTGTTCTATAAGAAAGGGTTTTGTGACAGCAGCATACGTCACATACTAGTATTTTGAACAGAATTATGGTGGTAAATTAAACTATCAAATCTCAAAGGATTCATCTTGTTATCCATTAAAATGTGTGAATAAACGGGGGTTGTTGGGAGGTTGAAAAATGTTTCAAGGCATATGTCATATTCTTATTAGTGGTTGACCCCCCCCCCCCCCCCCCCCAAACTGGTCTTATTAAAGAAATGCCCATTTCCAAGATGTGTGCGGACAAGCTGTTCGGGAAGTCTGCTCCACCTCTTATGTAACTCTACTATTACTCTCAGGAACCCCCCCACCCCCCCACATCTAGTCTTGGAGCTATGCTATTATTTATGAAACACCCTTCTAACGTCACGATAGGTGTGCATCAATGGATGTGCTCATCATTTGATTCCCGTAGGCTATTGGCTCCTAACAAGCACGATAAAAGGCTGCTCCCACTGACAACACAGAGAGAGAGAGAGAGAGAGAGAGTTGGGTGGTGTTGGGGAGATTGTGGGAAGGGGGCAGTGCTGTTGCTGTTGCTGGAGAACAAGGCTGCCTGCCTGTGATTTGCACCATCATGAAAAGCCACACCGCGGTCGGATGCCAAGATGTTCCCGTCACTCACTGGTCGCAAGGATGGATGAAGAGGAAAATGTTGGTTGTTGACATTTCACTCCTTCCTTCCTTTCTTTTTGTGAATACTGGCATCTGTCTGTCCTGGTGCTGCTGCAGCTTCCCCATCCTCTGTTGCTTTGAGTGTGCGTGTGTGTGTGTGTGTGTGTGTGTGTGCATGCTGCTTGGTGCCGAGGGTGTCGTGCTGTGGCCCCCCATGTGCAGCATTGTTATTCAGGGGGTGTTCTCACAGGCATTCCCCGCAGGATGCCCTACCACCTCCACATTGAAACAAGGCCCCCCTGCTCTTTTACCCTCCCCCCCCCCCCCCCCCCCCACGCCCCGCCCTGACTCCATCTCTTTCTGTTCTCTGCTCTCACTCAACAGACCAAGGCTACAAAGCTGTTTGAGAGGGAATGAGATGAGAGACAATTCAGAGGAAACGAAAACGAAAATAGACATAATTCATGTAGGATTGCCAAATGTGAACTCAAAGAACTGTATTCTGAAACTAGATTTACTTTGGAATAAATGCCCTTCATAATCACTTCAAATGAAGCATGAAGGGTGGATATAGCTTCTTCAATTTACTTAGGTACCTGTTTTTACACCCTTAATAAATTATTTCTTGTTCCAAAATGTATTTCATGGATAAATTACTTCATAGTTCACCCACGGGCCGTGTCTGTTTCCCGTTCAGCAGGGAACCAGACAGGAATATCCTCTCTTTACCCCTGTGTGTGCAAAAGCTATTGCATCCTTAGCATTCAAGCTAAACATGGAAGACGAGGTCAGATTAATTCAACAGGCAAGCCGTGAACATAAAGCGTCTTTGCATGTCTTGCTCTTTATTTCTGATGCGCTCACTTCTTCATGCACTTACCCTTTCTCAACACTTTAGGAGTATTTCAGGATATTAAGTGAATGTGCACAAGAAATAACTGTTCACTATCACCTCCAAAGCAAGAGAGATACAAATTAAACTAAACATATTTGGGATTTAAGGTTACATATTTACACAACAGATTATTCAAAGACAATCTTTCCCCCCCCCTCCTTGAACATACTAAAAATGGATCTCCGGAGGTGGGGTAATCCTAGCCCTATTAATGTCGTCAAAATGAATACTTTAGAATTTTATCTCTATTTCAGTGTCACAAAAATGTATTATAATACACTGAATATATTATGTTTATGCATTCATTTATAATGAGATAAGATTTGACGCATAGGGCAAGACAATCGGGAGAAGTATTCTTTCTGAATTATCAGCTGTATTACCGGTATTTGGCAGAAAACATGCAAAATGTGCTTTAATGGCTCAGTGCTCCACTGACAAAGACTCCAGCATTGCTCTGCATGAATCATCACATTGTGGTAAAACTGCCAGTCCTGCTTGCTTCAGCTATACTAGATTTAACCCTTTGCTATATCTTTCTGTGCGGGAAAAGGCTTCGATTGCATTATATATATAATCAATGCAGTCAACAATTCATTTGGATAATTCCTGCCATCAATTGTTGAGTCTGACTTCATGATCTGGAACAATATAATACAACTATACACAGTCGTAATTATGTTTACAGGAATAATCATGAACTGTGTAAATGTGTCGTGTTGGGCAGGGTCTTTGGTCTCATGATGACGGCCTGTCGCAACTCAACGTCCAACTGATTCGTTTCCTCGGTCTCAAAACGGACATTTTGTCATTGAGAAAACCGTGAATATATGCCTGTGTGTGTGTGTGTGTGTGTGTGTGTGCATGGTGCTGAGGGGGATTATGCAGACAGGAGCTGATGCAGCATCCAAGCCAATTAGAGGATTGCTCTTTTTTTTTGGCTTGTTTTCATGGTGACTCAAACTGTATTCATTGATTGACTGGTTAATGGAAGTGGAAAGGAGGAGGAGGAGTAAGCGAAAGAAAGAAAGAAGGTTAAGAAAGACGTTTTTGTATTTTTAAAAGCACATTTATTTACAGACATTCAATTTACATATTAATCACACTCATACAAACATAAAAAGAAAAGGAAGAAGAGATTTGTAGGCAAATAAAGAAAATAATAAACATACGAATCAAATACACATGACCCGATGGACTCATCCAGCCACGCTTTTCACTAACACCAGAACACGCCACAAGTTCTGAAATGTTCCAATGTCATTCGTTGATCTGTCGTAGCCGAAGTCAATAGTGACTCTTATTTGAACCAATCTTTTTAACATGACCTCAACATCACACACTGCCGAGCCTTCAACCCTTTTTTTTAATTCCTGCTCATGTAAGTTTCCATTTTTGATTGACTCAGAAGGAAGTTTAAAGTCTGCCACTCTCTTTTTTTTTCTCTCTTGCATTTAAAAGGTTCCATCCCCTGCCAGCCCTCAGACAGCTGCTGCAGGGTGATGTCAGCATCAAGATTTTGGTTTGGTTCTGCTGACACCTTTTCGCAGGCCGGAGAGAAACGACGTCAGCATTTCAGGTTTCTCAGTGTATTCAGAGTGAATCAGTTCTTCATAGAAACCTGCTGCGTATCCACAGATTTCTGCCCTGTCCTGCAGCACCAAACCATCTGCGGACCGCAGCGAATGGATCGACCTCTTCTGCAACCCAAAGAAAAAGTGAGAGGGAGCAGCCATCAGTGATATTATTAAGGTTACTGCGTACCACAGTGCACCTCGCGGGTACGCCTCTTGTCCTTGAGGCCCGCCCTGTCCTCTTTCTCCTGTGGACACTGCTAAAGACTGCAGGTCTACCACATGTCTCACCAGATCTCTGATAGATCTGACACCGTCACCAGAGACGATGCGAGGGCACTTGTTACCTTGTTTTTGTTGCTATCCAGCAATCCATTTTCTTTTAGATGAGACGATCGTCTCTTCCACACCTGCTTTATCTGCTCTGCGGGTCACAGGTGTTTACTGGAGCCAATCCCAGTGGAGTACGGGTGAGAGGCGGGTTCCACCCCTGAAGGGTAGTCAGGGGCAACACGCAGACAGAGAACCAGTTACGCACACGCTACGGGGAATTTTACTTTTACATTGGTGTTAAATTGAAATTAATATTGAAAAAAGGTTCTAGAAATGTTTTGTATGAGATTAGCGGCAGCTGACGTCGACCCCTGGTGATATTTGTTGCGTAAAGATGAGTTTGCGGGCGCAGTGAAGGAGAAGATCCCCGAAAACATTGATGAAAAAAGGCAAAAAAAAGCACGTCACTTTCACAGTGAATGGGAGTTCTTATTTTAAACCACTGTGAAAGGTTCCTTCATTTGCGGGGTGACTCTGGCGATGACAAAGCGGCTCAATGTGGAGAGACATTTCCGAATGGGTAGAAACATTTTACCCCGCTAACTACTGACTTTCTTAAATAAAGAAAATAAGCTCCTTGTATACAGTAATTCTTTATTTATTAAATCAACCAAACAAGCTTAAAAAGGTCTGCCAAGGAAGTACATGAGAATATAGTCAAGATTCATCTCCTCATTGTCCACCCCACCTACGTTAGTTGTCCTGTCTTTCCTTCTCTATCTGTCCTATTATCTCCCTCTCTGTCTCTGCCTCTGCCTGCGAGTCCATCCCCATCTGCTGTGATTTATTTCCACTCTCCTCTGTGTTTCGTCTTGGCTACCATGGGGGTGACATTGGCTGTGGATTCTGGAGGTACGACATCACAACTGCTGAGATGGACAGCCTGCAGACAGAACAGAAAGTGTGATTTTAGTTTCAAAGTAATACCAAAGAACATTTCACAAACATATTGTCAACTTAGTGTAATAAAGTTTCAGTTCAGAATGTTATTGATGTGTTACAACACTCGAGTGTAATCCCTAAGTGTTGTGTATGCTCTAGCAGGGTTTTCTTATTCTTTCAATGAATTGCTACTTGACTGCTTGTCAAATCTCCCAGTTCAATTCAATTCATTTTTATTTTATATATATATATATATAGGAGGTTATGCCACCAGCCTAGGTCTCTGACATCTTATTGATATGGATTAACTATAAAGAGATGGTGTCTTCCTCACGAACCGAATCAGGCAGCCGATTCCACAATAAAGGAGCTCGATCACTGAAAGCTCTGCCACCCCCCAGTCTGCTTTTGGAAATTTGTGGAACCAATAGCAGGCTGTTATTTTGCCCGAGTGGGGCAATATGGCATAATGATCTCTGCAAGCTGAGGAGGGGTCTGGCTGTTGAGGGCTTTAAAAGTGACAAGTAGGTATCAATTACCCGTCATTACTTTCATCCTCTATGCCTCTACGGGCACCCCCCACCCCCCCCTTCTTTAATGACAAGAGGATACTTGCATCAGATCTTGGAAATGACAAAGAAAAACTGAGCCAGCTTCTATGCAGTGTACGTGTATTAGTCATTCAGAAATGATTTACTGATCCAAACATTTTGTGCTGCTGAACTACAAGCCTGTTTTACTACAGCCTAATCTAGACAAAAGATCTAGAGGTTTTTACTTACTGCATATCATTTTGTGAGGGCGTGGATGGGCGCCCAAGTATGGTCTTTTAGGAACCAAATGAAAATGGACCAGTGGACTTCAGACAGCTAAGAGCTTTTGGGCATTACAGTTGGCTCATTTCAAGACCCAGTGAGGGAGAGAAGTGAGTCCAACTTACACTAATCAAATAATTCATCAATACTTTATTCAGGTAAGCGACTGAATATAGTCCTGTGCACTGCAGTGTGGCCACATATTGTGTTTTCCGTACTAACGAACACAGTGCTCGATACTCACATGAAGCTGCTCATCATTTGTTTGGTGTCCTCCGAGCTTCTGGAGTTTGCGAAGCTAATGAAAGAGCAGTAGACGGCAATCCAGGCGCACCACTTGAGCTGAAACGAACAATAGTACACCGGTCACAGAGGTCAACCGCACTTAATTAAAAATATGAAAGCTTATATCTAAATAATCGGGCAGCCAATGTTATGCTATAAATCAAACAATGGTTTGAAGACAGAGAGACTCAAGACGTGTTGATGCTCAGCAGTTTCCGTATCATGGAGAAAAAGAATCAGTCAGCAGATGAAAAACAGCATCGCAGTGGCTGGAAGCAATCAGTGAGGAACTGATAAATCCACCACACACACACACACACGCTCACAATGCAATATCAGTACACTAATTAAGCTTTACTTATAATATAGTTGTAAGAGGACTGACAGGAAAACAAAACATTTGACAATCATAATCAGTCATTTGGATAAATTCTAAAATCATTCAGTTTTATTTATTCAGAACAAAAACATATTAATTGGTAAAAATTGTTATTGCTCTTTATAAAAAAAAATACTTTAATCGTAAAACAAATAAACAATTATTTGACTGGGATAATAACCTTCGATAAGCGTGCTGCTGCCTCCTCATTGTTTTGTTTCTACAATTCGTGTTGAAAGGCAAATGCTGTTCATCATTATTTCATTCAAATGGTGAGTTTATCCGTCCATCCGGGTCGATTCCGATGGCTCGCGGGTCGCCGGCCCGGTGGAACCTGTCGGATTTACGGGCGAAAGGCAGGACGCACCCTCAGCGCATCGCTGGGCCACACAAGAGACAAACAAACACACACTCTCAGACTCACACCTTTGGATAAGTTTCATGTTTTTGAAGCCTGGAGGAAGCCGGAGAACCCACACAGACAGAACATACGAACTCAGCACAGAGAGGAATCGAACCGGGAACCTTCTCGCTGTGCGGCAGCAGCACAACCCACTGCACCACCATGCAGGCCTGAGTTTAACCTTTGATGCTCTGAATGGGACAATTGTAATGGACCAGTCTGGCATTGATGGGCACCACCCTTTAGGTGCAGGTGTATGTATGTGCGTGCGTGCGTGCGTGCGTGCGTGCGTGCGTGCTCACGCGCGCGCGCACACACACACGCACACACAAGAAATGTGATGATGATGATGATGATGAATATATTTATTAGATAGAATGTTAGAGTACAAGTACAGTCACACAGTAGCATGTATTACAGTACAAATAACGTCAAACATCCTGTCTAAGAGGAGCATTTCAAAAAAGCCCTTGCGGGCTTGTTTCCGTTGAAAGTCCTTCGTACATAAATCATCCACAAATAACAATACAAATAAAAATAAAACCAATATTAAATTACGCAATTGATGCAACGTAACATTAGAAAGACAAAAATAAAATGTTATTACACCGCCAGTGCAAACTAACAATTAATCTAAAATAAATTACACCACTGAATGTGAATGTGAATGTGTAAGTCAGAGGTTTAGTGTGTTGGTCACCTTGAGCATCAGTCCACACATGCTGAATATCATGCCAAGCAGGTTCATGTAATCAGGCGTGGGGTCCTCCAGCGTGGGATTAGTGTCTGTGCTGGGTGGTTTGTACCTACAGCAGCACAATTAAAAACACATAAAACACACATTTAATTTACGATTCACTGTTACTTTCATGGAATAATATCTACGTGTGCATCTTGGAAAATGTAATAGCTAATCCCCTTAAATGATACTTATCACTAAGGGCAAACGGGTAAAACTTAGCTAGTTAGCTGTTAGCTGGCGATAATAAAGATACCATGGTTAGTTACTTTCGTCAACAACAACAAAATGGTTTCACCTTAAAATCTTATTTTGTCTCCTCGGGTCTGTGAAATTGTTGGAAGACATTATATGATGCAATGCGCTCCTACAGTAATATGCGATTAATAAATCTAAACTCCGGCGACCGACAGACTGCTGACCGGATCCGTCAGTGACGTGTACAAGGTAGACACTTCCGGAGAATTTCGAAATAAATGCTCAAAGCGATCACACCACCAACAATAACACAAGGATAATTTGTAAAAAGATTTTATTTTGACAGGATTCCATTTTCCCAGGCTGCATTGCGCGTGTATTTACTGCTATGGTGGGTAAAAGTAATGGCGGACGGTGTTAAGGCTTTCCGTACATTATGCTACTTGCTCCAGAATATCAACGTGCTAATGTTCTCCTGTGAAACTCAGCGCTGGTAGAAGAAAAGAAAATAGCGCCGGAAAGCAGCAGTGAGTAGAACAAACACAATGGAATACTGTAAAGAAACTAAGTGCATCTGTTTTCTTGCTGTGATGACTTGTTCTCGCCTAGCTTCTAATCATGCACTAGCGTTTAAAACTTTGTTTTGGTCCTTTGCACAAAGAGTATACATTTACGCCATCGCTAAATTTCAACCAGGTGGCATCTCCGTGTCCACCAGCGTCACTGTCAAGATTGATTCTGGGTGTAATCTTTGATCAGGACCGGTCCGTTCAGTCCCAGATAAAGCATATTTTCTTTGTTAACCCAGAAAGCTGCAGAGAAGGTAGTCCATGTTTTTTCACTTCTAGACTTGATTACTGCAACTCGTTACTCTTTGTGTCTCAGTCTGCTGGTCCTTCTGCAGAACCTGGACCTGTGACTGTCAACTCTGATACTATATATTATATTATTGTTAGCATTACCTAGCACCTCTTTAGTCAGTGGTTTGCTCAGCAGCATGTTGTACATCACTGGATGTAGCCTAAAGACATGTTTTTTGTCTGCTAGTTGGGTTCTTTCTTTCCCTGCTACTCCTGTAAAGTGTCTTGAGATAACTTTCTTACACGATCTGGCGCTATATAAATACAAATGTATCGAATTGAAATTTAAGTAGGGCTTTACACGTTTACGCTTTATTTTTCCACATAGGTTTTGCCATGTCGTTCCCTCAGCCGAGACCCGAGGCTCCTCAGATTCCCCGGCATCTGCTCAGGACCATAGAATGTCAGCAAGGGGCTGTGAGGGCTGTTCGCTTCAACGGTAAATCATCTAAATCTAATCCTGAGGCATAGTTTTCTTCGGTCAACGGCAAAGCCTGTGCCCTTTGTTACCGTGACTGTGAAAGGATTTATTACCTATGCACAGAGGATTAAGTAATTGGATAAAGTCTGTTTTTGTCTATCTGTGGCTGTTAGAAGGACCAAACACAATATAGTTGCCATATTTGTGTGAATTCTTCATGTGACTCAGACGTTGGTCTCATGTCTCCTTGCTTGGTCAGCCGATGGGAACTACATTCTGTCGTGCGGCAGCGACAAGTCTCTGAAGCTGTGGAGTGTTACGCGAGGGACCCCACTGAAGACGTACAGCGGCCATGGATACGAGGTTCTTGATGCTGATGGGTGAGCTGCTAGCTTCCCCTAGCGTGTCAGGGAAGCTCATTCATTAATGTGGCATCAAAATGCATGAGACTGTTGCTGTGATCCAGAGATCTTTGTTCTCTTCTAAGGTTTCTTTTTTTTTTGTCATTAACTCTTTTAACAGTTCCTACGACAACAGCCTGCTTTGCTCCTGCAGCTCAGATAAATCGGTGATCCTGTGGGACGTTGCCACAGGCCAGGTCACACGCAAACTCAGAGGTCATGCTGGGGTCAGTCATGCTGTAGTTTGTTTTTTTGTCTCATTATTTAAATTGGATGAGCTTTTTTTATACTTTTGATGCTCCTGCATGATTTCACTTTCTTCTCTACCAACTTTTGTTGAATTGTACTCTTCCTTCACTTTTTGAGTCACTTCCATTTTCTGCTGACAGAAAGTCAACTGTGTTCAGTTTAATGAAGAGGCAACCGTCATCCTGTCTGGTGAGTCGTCAGCCAAGTAAAATGCCTACAATGCAGTACTTTGTGGTATTTATCATTCAGGTTTATTCACGGACAATGTCTCACCACTTTGAACATTGATTGGCTTCGTAAGCTTCTTGGGCTGTATTTCTATTGAATCATCACGTCCACTGTCACTGATTGTGTGTTTGTATAACCTCAGTTTTGTGTCTACTCGTCCATTTGTTGCTTGTCCCCACCCTACATGACTGTGTTTTCTCCTCTTACAGGGTCCCTAGATGGAACAGTTCGGTGCTGGGACACCAGGTCCAGAAGAAATGAGCCCATCCAAGTTCTGGATGAGGCTCGGGACAGCATCAGCAGTCTGAAGGTGGCGCAGCATGAGCTGCTCACTGGGTCAGCATATTTCCCACAATATCTCCTCAATCTGCTTCAGTTCAGATTTGAAATGGGAGCAAATATGCCGTGTTTCCCAACGTTACGCATTCCTACCTCTCTCCGAGTGAGGCATAAGCGTAACTTTTTCCTTTCTTTCTGCATCTTTTTGAAAACAGGTCAGTGGATGGACAAGTGAGGCGCTATGACCTGAGAATGGGACAGCTGCATGTTGACTTCATCAGCAGTAAGTAATCAGCCACACCTGGAACTCAACAAAACAGGTCACCTGAGGGTGGGGGGGGGGGGGGGGCATAGCGACCCTGATCTGGATAGAACCTGCACAGGCATATATAGAAAAATATTTAAAACTAGTTTGTGTACCTAACTGAATTTTCATTTTCTTTCTTTTTTACTGATTTAAGCACTGGTTGAAAAGTGTGTCTTCTTTATTTACTTTCACTGTAAATGAAACTTTTCTCTTAAGTCACGGTTCAAATACGAACACAGTAAGCTGCCATATATCAGCAAGCGACTTCAAAATGTGATTACACTACGAGTGTAACTACGCATACTTCTCTACCCCAACAACAACTAGTAGTGATGTGAATATATGTTGTTGTATTTCAGGTCCCATCACATGTGTGTGCTTCAGCCAGGACGGCCAGTGCACTCTGAGCTCCAGTCTGGATTCAACTGTCCGACTGCTGGACAAGAGTACAGGGGAGATGCTCGGAGAGTGCGTGTCCTTCATCACCGCTTCACTGATTATGAAACATTTCACACATTAGTCTGTATTTTTAAAGAATGTCCGCATCACTTCTTTTTCCATATTTTACTGTACAAATCCAGAACTTTGATTTAAAAAATTAAAAAAAAGAAATAGGCAATGCAGAGATGAGAGGCAAAATCTGATTCCTGTAATTTGCAGTGAACAGGTTTTGCCTTCAGTGACTAAGCAGCTCAGCAGTTGTCTCTCCTTACTTTAAATACATTCCGATCTCCAACGGGATGCGGTGTTGGCGCCGATCAACAGTGTCGTTGTACAGACGACGTTTGTGGGTATGCAAACTGAATCTGCCCCATCTTAAAAAAACAAACAAAGCAAGTCATTATTTGAAAGTATTAAGACACTAAATTAATAAACCTTGAGGGCTTCTTCACAAAAATATCATCAATAATGGCCTTACTCATCCCCCTGGTTATAGTTTGCCCACGCTGTGAGGTTTATGCTCTTGTTAAACCCAGCAGTTTACTGAACATTTGTTGACCAACTAATACATGTTGATTCCGACTCATTGTTGTGTGTGTTTGTTTGATTCACTCAGGTACAAAGGACATACGATGAAAGGCTATAAGCTGGACTGTTGCCTGTCCAGTAAAGACACGCATGTTCTGAGCTGCTCAGAGGATGGACACGTCTACTGCTGGGACCTGGTGGAAGTAAGAGTCTCGCCATATTGCATTTAAAACAATATATGGGACGGCACAGTGCCATAATGGGTAGCGCTGTCAAGAAGGAAGAAGGTTCCGGGTTCGATTCCTATCTGGGCAGAGTTTCTATGTTCTCCCCGTGGCTGCGTGGGTTTTAGCCGGGTTCTCCGGTTTCCTCCCGCTTCCAATAAGATGAAATTTGGGTGACTTGATCACTCCAAATTGTCCCTAGGTGTGCGTGTGTGCGATAATGGTTTTGGGTCTTCCGTGGTGTCCCCCCGCCTCTTTCCCATAGTCGGCTGGGATAGACTTCAGCAACACCCATGACCCATGAGGCTGATAAAGCAGCTGTAGACCTGACGATTGAGAGGATGGATGGGTGGATGTTACAGCATTTCATTGATCATAGAATGGCGAGACGGTTGGCATTTAGTGCAAATCTCAGAAATAGCCACTCGTCTTCTGACAAATAAGGCCCGTCTTTATTTAGAAACTGATTCAAAACATGTTCTGAAAGGGCGTTGTTGTTTTTGTGTTCTCCAGGGATCTTTGTCTTTGAAACTGCCGGTGGGGAAAGCTGTTGTCCAATCAATGTCCTTCCACCCCACGGAGGCCTGCCTCCTTACTGCCATGGAGGGGCGGGTCCAGGTTTGGGGGGCGGAGCCAGCAGAGATCGAGGAGGATAAGATGGACACATAGCGATGATGACATTTGTTAAAAGCTCAATTTTGATGTCTCGAGGGCGTATTTTTATACCACTCGAGATCTTAATATTAAATCTTCAGAAAACTCATGAAATATCTTTATGGCAGACAAAACACAGCTTTGTTGGAGATTCGATACAGAAATAGTCAATACCAAATGATGCAGATACACACCAACCATTTAGATACAACTGACATCTTGGCTACATTAGCAGTGGTTATGATTAGAGATATATGATTGTGCTGTATTTTCTGTTTGTGTGTATTTGATAAAACAGCTGAAAAATAGAGACCAAATCTTGACAATAAAAAGAATGGAGAGACTGTCCCTGATGCAGTAGGGGGCGGTATGCTCATTTTTAGATATGCAGGGTGCATTATCTGTTTAAAAATCTGTACTTAGTTACTGAGTGACTACCCGTTATTTTTGTACAACACCATAAATAAATGTTTTGTGTTAAATATGCATCATGCATTTCCTCCCTTTTAATGATTCTCCCATCGAACTGCTCGTTTCTGCGCAAGTTTCTCTTTATTAGAAGCAGCATATACAATAAACAGACAGGGACATGACAAAATAAGTTAATCAGCCTGACAAAAGGTTGGCACCAAATAAATAAATAACTTATCTAACATAAATATAGTGTTCAGCCGCAGTCACATAGTTGATGAATAAAACAGAATTTGGAAGAACTTCACTCGGCTGTTTTGTAAAAACACAGGATGTAATCGACCCAGCTTCGTTATATATGATGCCTCGTACCGTCAACCCAAAGATATCCCTAACGACTTTAAATACATAAATGTCAGCTTATTTACAAAAAAGTCAAGTCGTTTATTGTAAAGTCATGTCTCTGCCGTGTGACCCCATTCAGACTGCTTTGTCATAAAAGTCAAGATTCAGAAATGCTGCTGGTTTTGTTGTAAAGTCCTATATCTATTATTCGCTTATTATTACTTTATTAGCCAAGCTGGGTGTATGAGTCTTCACCTGAAACTGATAAGAGCCCGGCTTCCATTTTACAATGAAGCGCTTTGTTTAAAGTCATACAACAGCTTGCCAGAAAACTTTCAGAATCCCCTTGTCCTCGTTACCAACTATACACTTGTACCCTCTCACCTACCCCCCCCCCCCCCCCCATCAGCTGTCTAGCCCACGCAGCTGCAGCCTGCCGCAGAGAGCTTCTCCACCTTGTGCCAACGATGGGAGTTATCAAGGAAGGCCATGTCCTCGTGGTGGGTGGGCCTGCAGCAGGGCACGTTGTGCCACACATCCCCGGCTGCTGGTTGGGGGAGCACCCCACTCAGCAGCAGGTTGGAAAGGGTGAGGTCGTGGTTGGATCGGACATGGGGGCACATCCCACCGCAGTACTTGAAGAGGACCGTTTCGTCTGAGTCGTAGCCTAGCCCGAGGTCTCGAACCTGCAGCAGGATGGAGCGCAAGCCGCAATGAGAATCTGGAGTAGAGCGCCGTGAGCGTTTCGGGTCGATGGAGAGGAGGGATGACCCGACTCCAGGAGCCTCTGTCGGGCCATCTTCTGTAGCTGGATCTCTGATTGTCATGACATCTTCTGGTGACGTGTAGGGAAATCCCCTTTCTTGTTTTTGACCTGGACAAGACAGAGAGGACAATTTATTCATCTGATTCACAGAAAATTAAAGCAGCTGTGTCTTCTGTGGTAAAAGTGTTGCCCACTTATCAGAATGTCAGTGGCTTGACCCCCCAGTTCCCTCATTCTGCATTCTGCATTGAGCATGATGCTTAACCCCAACTTGCTCCCTGGGGACCGTAGGGGCTACCAACTGCCCCAAAGGGAGGAGTCAAGGACAGATAACAAATTTCCCTTCAGGGATCAAAAAGCATTAAGAAAACTGATTTTAAGTTTACTTCCATCTTAAATTTACAACATCCCAAAGAGTGAAGTACAAAGATTTGAGCGCGATGTAACTTAGCCAAGAGACAACATTTCAAATGAAGCAAAAATTTGAAGGTCATAGGCCATGACCTTCCCCAATGCCAGGACTTACCAATCAGAAATCTAAACCAATGGCTCTCTCCCCTCTGCGCACAAAACAGAATCACAACCATCTTCAGCAGGGACCTCATCTCTACGAGCCTGCTCTTCGTCTGAGCCGTCGGACAAGGTGAACCAGACAAGTGTGTTTTTGTTAGGCTGCCGGTGCAAGAGATGCTTAAGATACAGACGAGTCACAACCTCTAATATATAGCCCTCAGAGATCAGGGGGGTGAAGGGATGAGGTTTATGGGGGAACAGACACTAACCCATTACTCGCCAACAGAATATCCCACTCATCTGGGCCTGTCGGGGAGTGTAGGGAGTGCTTGACCCAGAATTTGTCCTGCTGGCATTATCTAATTGGTGTAAATCACTGGCTTATTGTGGAGGTTCCTCCAGATGTTTTCCAGAAGATGTTGGCCCCTGGCAATATGGATTCCCAGAGGTTTTCTTCAAATCTGTTAAGGAGTGGACAATGATGTCACCCTGATGATGGTGAGAAGTATGTGAGATAAATGAATCAGGTAGCTAGACAGACACGGATGTGGAAAGGCAGTCAAGCAAGACTGCCAGGAGATGCAATCACCGAAGGAATGTCATCAGGAAATAAAGAGAAAAATTCAGTCTTATGAAAAGCCCTAAATTATCCATCCGCTCTTCTGGCGATATGCTGAAAAATCGATACAAGAAATTCATGATAGAAAACATGAAGAAGCTAAGAAGAGAGGGGAAGTAAGGTTAGAATTATAAATAGCGTGGCCTATTTCAGCAGACATTCCACAATAGGTGACTCGTCTTGAGCCGGTCCATAAATTGAGGGATTTTGTCAGCAATGTGTGTCTGACATGTAGAGTATGCATCATGTAACCGTTAGAAGGCCTGAACCGGCAGTGATTGGAATGTAGACTCTACTTCTACTATCCAGGTGCTGGTCCAGAAACTGTCGCTCAGAAAAAGCGCTGGACAGGCTGAAGGGCAGCAGACGGGCTCTGATCATGGCAGCCCTAAACCCCGGATCCATAGAGACCCACCACAGCAGACTGGACCCAAGGTGCAGTCCAATACATAACCATGTGACGAGGGTAATGGAGAGGAACATCTTTACCGAGTGTGGATTTGGATTCTCAGATTCCCAGTGCATTGATGTGAACGGACTTTAACCGCTATCGTTGAACAAAGTTCAAATATGCACAAAAGTTTTAAATAAATCGGCAAACTGAAGATACTACCAAGGTTTTTGAGGAGCTGGATGATCACGAAAACTAATTTACTATGTTTAGATATATTACTAAGGTTAACAAATGGACTGTTCACAGATTTATTTTATTTCACAGTGGATAATTTTTAATGGTTTGATAATTTTAAGGCTCAAAACTCCATTACTATAAAACTCCTTCACAGTTGAGGCGAAAAACCATTGGATAAGACATAATATCACGACCTTCTCAATGACCTTGTTTCTCAAGATAAAGACCTTTTAGAACATACTGACGTTGAAAACAATACAATGTCTCATAATTTGTATGGACAAAAGCGTACAATGGCAAAGAGTATGACATTCCTTAAACTCTCACATTAGGCAGGAGGATGAAAGACAAATCAAGCAATGAAAAGAAAGAACGGTCAAAGTAGGGGGAGAAATAGAGCGGAGATAGAGCGATATCTCTGGATTATGGCCGAGAGAACTCGTCTGGAATTCTGGCAAATCAAGAGACAAGAATGGAAATGCATGTATTTCCGTAACAAGGAAAGCAGTCAGAGCGCAGACCTCCGCCGAGCAGCTCATGCCCCTCCTAATTGGTTCATCCCCTCCATGTTGATGTGGATCATTGTCAAAATGTTCTAAATTGTTATTCGTATCTTTATACACCAACCATAACATTTAAAAGTGAATCAGTGTGTATTTGTAACAGATTTTTGAATCCGTAAACGGCGTTTTGAATGTTTAAATATATTTTTTCCTAGCGTCATTCTGGATCCGACCTGGATGACAATCGGTGGCAAGCTGGAGGCCCCCACCCTACATGACTGTGTCAAATTCCATAAACATCGGTCAATAATCAACCCAGATATTGAGGAACACATTTTGAAGCTCCATTGACTGCAATGTTAATGAAAATTTTAAAGTGATCCAGAATCCAGAATCTCTTCTGGATTAATCATCTGTTCCAGGTAACATTTCCTGTAGATTTCATCAAGATCCGTCCAGACTTTTTGATTTATCTTGTTAACAGACAGACAGATAGACAGAGGGATCTTGATGAAATGTTGGAATGTCTAGTTTTCAAAGCATCATAGAACATTATGGGGGCGAATCACTCTTGAATTAGCAAACTTGCTGCAGGTCTGACTATCAAAAATTGCTTTGGAGGATTGGAAAGAAACAAACCTATTTGCTGATACCATCCAATTACTAAGTATGAGGACTTAACCAATCAGAATTC